>NW_017728931.1:55314346-55355788 GCF_001723895.1 Crocodylus porosus
CCGGTGGGCTGTGGGGGAGGAGTAAGGGGCATAAGCAGGGCCAGGGGACTGGGCGGGGGGAGTGAAGGGCACCAGCAGGGCTGGGGTTAGGGGAACTGAGGCATCTTTAATTTTAAATCACAGATTTTAGGGTTTTTTATCAGAGAATTTGGAAGCTTTTTTATCAGAGAATTTGCAAAATTTTTTATCAGGAAAAACTGGGCTCCCTGGTTATTACTCCCAGGAAGCACAGCAGGAGCATTTCAAAATAAATATTATTTCCATCTCCTGAAATTTGATTTTTGATGAAAAAACAAACTCAAGATGCTTATGGAAAGCTGGCACTTTTTATGCAAATATTTTCATGTAAACCAAAGCACAACTTTCCATGGGGGAGGGGTTGGGGTTCCCCCCCCACTTTGTTACTGTGGAGATAAGAAAAGGTTAGGTACTGCATACAGCATAACCAGGCTTTGCTTTAAAATGCTTATTGCTATGCACATATCTTTTAATCTGATCTGATGACATTTTTGTGGTTTTCAGGGTTTGACACACCTAAATTAGAGCTTTTAATATTAATTCATCTCTAATATTGGCAGTCAGTTTACAGTAGTGATGGTTGTTCCAGAATCGATGCCAAAACACTCCAAACCTTCTCCACCCCTGCCAGTCCCAAACTAATATAATTACATCAGATTAGAAGATTAAAACACCTCTTCACAAACTGCATAACTAGCTGCAGGCAGTAAACTCTAGTGTCTCTAATAACATTGTTTTCAACAGTGCTCACTGAGGCTTTCACACCTTTCTCTTGAAATCCATACCTGACACCTGCATCCAAATGCTCCATTTTCTTATTAGATGTAATGGATATTTATGACATTCTTCAACTCCTTTACAGGAAGTAAAATCATTTACCTTCTTCAGGTCTCTGGCACTCAGTGGAATAATTTTATGAGCAAGATAAGTGGGTTGACAGTTAAGTCAACAGAGTTCTGTTTCCTTCATCCAGTGATAAATCTGACCCAGTACACTACATTTTAGTTACAAGTTTTTCACATTTCTTCCATAAAAGGTGCATTTTGGAGACTGACTTCCACAGCTTAATGGATTCCTCCCATCTTTGTGGAGGTTGGATCAGAATACCCTTGAAATCCCTTCCAGCCCTATGATTCTGCAATAACATAGGTAGATAGTTGCTAAAATTACATCTATGAATACTGTTATGAAAGATCCAATATGAACACAGGAAGAAACTGGACTCAATTAATGGCAAACTCAGTTAATTTTATTTTCTTAATTTCCCTTTTACAGCCAGAAAGACTCATCTTTTCAAAGACATCTCAATCTTACAGTTGCTTGCCTAATTTGTTATGTGTTGATTTGGAAGCAGATGCAAAACTATTTTCTCCAAAAACCCTAGCAGTGAAGCATTCACGTGTGTTATGGGGGCTGTAGCTCTGACGCAGGTCTCAGGTATAAAACTTCTTTTCATTACTGAACTGAGGTAAAGAGGCTTTTGTGCAGGTCAGTTTTGTCACTGGAAGCTGATTTGCCAGTTATATAAAGAGAAACTACAAGTTCTCAGTCTCCTCACTTTCCCTAGAAAAGAATTTTTTTTTTTCATTTCCTGAGGGTTAAGGGGCATAAAGATTATTCAAGCAATGCAACAACTCTTCATCTTAACTAGGATGCTCAGTTCTGCAGTGGTACTTCAGTAGGGGGCATGGCTACCTGGTGATCGACTTCCTGTCGATTCTGAGCCAGATAAAAACCCAGGATGATGTTCTAGAGCAGGGGTTTTCAACCTTTTTGCACCATGGTACCCCCAGACAGCCAGACATGGAGCAATGTACCCCCAGTCACCGAGCGGAGTGGGGGTGGGGGGTGGCAAGCAGCTCGACGCCAGTTGGTGGCAGCCAAGCTGGTGGTGCCTGCGTGGCAGCACAGGATGGTGTGTGATGGTGCTCCATCCCTGCCCACTTGCATGTACCCCCTAGAGCCATCTCAACTACCCCCAGGGGGTACATATACCCCCAGTTGATAATCCCTGTTCTAGAGCCTTACAGACCCTTTCCCAGGACTTACTCTTCTGGATTTGGCCAGACCAGAATTACAAAAAAGAGAAAGGGGGGAAAAGGGCCATTAAGTCCACATCAGGCTCAGCCTTCGATGAGACTGTATAAGCACAAAAGCCAGCTATGACTAAACTCACCAGGAGACCAATCTGTCTCTTCCACAGATTGTAATGTAATATTATGAAGAGGCCAAGTTGCATCAGTGTAATACTGTATACAGGTTTCCCTCAGTTTATGTGGTACATGCGTTCCTGGAGAATGGGGCATAAATTGAATTCACATAAAGCGAACTCATTTTACAATGTGACAAATAGGGATAGGTTCCCATGCTGGTGAGGGAGGGAGTGAAGCTGGGACTATGGAAAGGGCAGGGGGAGGGGTGCCGCTCCTGGGGCTACACAAGGCGGCAAAGCAGAAGGAACAGGGCAGCACTTATCCCAGCCCCAGCTGCAGCGGCCCCAGGAGCGGCCTGTACCAGGGCACAGTGCAACCCACAGGGCTCTGCCTGTCCCCACCCACCCCAGCTCCTGCTGCAACAGCCCTGGGAGTGGCTGATGCCAGCTGCCTGTAGCTGCTGGGCTGCACCATTCCTGGGTGCAGGCAGCTAGCATCAGCCGCTCCCGGGGCTGCTCCAGCATGGACTGAGGTGAGTGTGGACAAGCAGAGCCCCGGGCAGCGCAGCACTCACTCCAGCCCCAGCTGCAGGGGCTCTGGGAACAGCCAGCACCAGCTGCCTGTAGCCACTGGGCTGCACTGTGCCCTGAACCCCACAGGGCTCTGCCTGTCCCCACTCACCCCAGCTCCTGCTGCAACAGCCCTGGGAGTGGCTGATGCCAGCTGCCTGTAGCTCCTGGGCTGCACCATTCCTGGGTGCAGGCAGCTGGTGTCAGCTGCTCCCGGGGCTGCTCTAGCACAGGCTGGGCTGAGTGCTGTGCCCTGTGCTGCTCAGGGCTCTGCTTGTCCGCGCTCACCCCAGCCCGTGCTGGAGTGGCCCTGGGAGCAGCCGACACCAGCTTCCTGCACCAGGGCACGATGCAGGCCAGAAGCAGAGGTGAGTGCAGACAAGTGGAGCCCAGGTGAGGGGGGGACAGGTGGAATATGGTGCAGCCCAGCAGCTGCAGGTAGCCGACGCCAGCTGCTCCCAGGGCTGCTGCAGCTGGGTCTGGGGTGAGTGGGGCCATGGCCTTTTCCCCTCCCCACACAGACTTACCTGCTTGGGCGGGGGGACGTGTGTGTGGGGCATCTATGTTGATCTCATAAGAGTGAATTTACCTTGCATATAATGAATTATGGGTCTAAATATGCTCATCGCATAAGAGAGAATTTGCATATAAAGAACCCACATAAATCAAGGGAAACCTGTATAAGAGTGCTTAGTATTCAGTGGGCATGTCTACACATGTGCTTTAATGTGCAGTAGTTTATTTTACTGACCTTAAAGCATCGTGGCAAAAACTGTGTCAATACACTAAGGCACAGTAAAATTAGGCTACTGCCCATTAAACATCACTAAAAAAGCATGTGCTTTCACTACTGTGCATTAGGGCAGCTTAATGTGCATTTAGTTATTACCTCACATTAGAGGTACTAAATTTAATGCACAGTAGCAAAAGTGCATTAACGAACGTGTAGACATGCCTAGTAATCACAAAATGCCATGCAAATACAAACTAATGATTAAGTCTCTGCTTGGGAGGTGTTGAATGGGTTTAGAAGTGAAGTCTTGCCCCTGTTGAACCCACTGGGAGTTTTGCTGTTGGATTTCACCTTCAGATCTGTGTCATGAATGGAGAACTTCATATCTCAAGCTGCTGGTTAACCTTTGGTAGCACCAAATATTTACCCTTAAAATCTACAGTGTAAAAGCAAGAATAAACCTAGCAATTATAAAAACCCAACTTATTATCCCCAATTACACTGTAGCTGAGACTTAAAATTCCATGGGGTATTAAAAAAAAAGAAAGAACCGGGGGGGGGGAGGAAGGGGAGGAAGGAGTCTGTGAATAACCTTCAGCCACATTATTATTTTAAATGATAGAATGCCCTGTTTTATCTAGTACACACCTATTCCTGAACAAATATTATATACTGCTCACCTGAAAGTATCTTTAAAGTATTCTTAAAGATTATGGTTTAACGGCTCCTTTACCTATGTTGACCTTGGTGAGTTTTTTTAAATGTTCATTGCTACTCTGTTGTTGAACAATGCTGATGAATTGAACCAGTAATAAAAACACAGAATTCCACAGTTTTCCTGTTCAAAAAAAGGTTATCAGATAGGTCCCCTATAACCAAAAGCCATGCATGAGACAGTACTTAGGAACCTTTCATGCCCTGACTATAATCAATCTTACACAATTTTATTTAAAAGAACTACCTAACTGGACCTAGGTGAAATATCATTAACCCTTTAGGAGGACAATTCTCCAGAAAACCCTTGAAGTACCAAAACATTTCATATGTGATTTATGTCTTTCACCTGTGACACTAAAATGGCTCTGACTCCATTCCTTCACCATGGTTTTTTCCCCAGAGATGTGGGCTCCCCTTTGTAAGAAGATTGGAGTGGCTGTGTTGAAAGCAACAGAGCTCAGGTTGGTATTACAACAGTGAAAATAACAAGGGCCCCTGTTGGAATATGGCCACACACCCATTTTAGTTTTTATTCTGATTGTCTTGTAAAATGGGAACCTTTACACAAGACCCTTGAAAGGTGAACCGCGCTACTGACTTAAGGTGTCCATTGTTGCTTGGTGAGAATGGCTGAGAGAGCTTCTATACACAGCTCTGGCTAGGGATTATGCAGATAGGGAGGAAGAGATGGGAAAGAAAAATATTGAGAGGGACCTGTAACTATGAGGGTGTCAAGAAAGACAGCATATAGAGGGAACTAAAAGTTTTCCTGTCCCTTCCTGCCCACCAATAATTAAATTTGTGAGTTATATGTTATTCTAACATTACCTAAATCTTCCTAAAAACCGTTTAACATCTAACAATATTTACTCCACAGGGCTGCAAAAGCACTCCATGTATCTATTATATATTGAAATAACAATAGCTATTTAGACACTGTAAATGCAAAAAGGGAGCTATCCATACTTTCTTGCTGCAGTCAGTGCTACCTAATGGTTCTTTTTGAACATATGTTATTTTCAGATTTTAAATATCACAGACTTCCTAAATATGGAGAATTCTTTAGTTATACTGGTGCTTTTAGGATGGGAATCCCTAGCTTTTGTTAGGATGAAGGACTTCTTAAAAGAAATGTATTAGTGAAGTAGAATGTTATGGGTCAATGATTTATATATAAATGAAGAAAACTGACATGACTATGCACCAGTGCTTATATCTACCTTTGTGTCAGTAAAATATGCATTGATCATAACATCTGCATGTATGTGCTTCCTACCAAGACTGTTAGCTAAGCCAGGTTATTAATAGCTGCTTAGGATTTGGTGTTAGTGGCATATAACTAATTCTGTGTTGCACTTATTGATTGCAAACTTTCTTCGATCTTTTTCCCCCCATTAATAGTTTTCCATACGAATCTTTATCTCCACTTCACAGTGGAACTTTCCAATAATCCTGCTTGTGTTCTGTGTGCTAGAGCCCAGCCCAGTAAATGATGATCCAAAATTCCTGAACTTTGATTCACTTTGTGTCCTTCCCAATTTGGACAAGGTCTGCACTAAAATTATTGGAGCGGGAGGACTAAGTGATATGCTCTTTGTATAAGATTTCATTTCAGACCCAACCCTGACCAAGCAAAAGCTGATACAACCCACTCCTTCCATCTCCAATGCAAAGTGTGCTTCCTTTATGGTAACCACAAAGGCCACAGTAAGTTTCCACTGCAGTCAATGTCAAAACCTCGTTTGGCTTCAAGGGCCTAGGAAAAATGGTATTTTTCTTATCTTAGGTCAGCTAACATGTGGCAACCAACATGAGGTAAAATCCTAGTGAAGACAAACAACAGTAGTATAAAAATAGTTTAGCAGGTCAAGGTAAACCTTAGACTTCCCCCACAATGTTTATCTTGACTTGCTGTTATATGTGGAAGCAACTTTGTTTTTACTGGGATTCTGTATACCTAGCATTAGTTACCTCCCAAGCCAGTCTTTCCTTTCTTCCTAACAGAAGTTCTTGCTTTTACACTGTAGATTTTAAGGGTAAATATTTGGTGCTACCAAAGGTTAACCAGCAGCTTGAGAAATGAAGTCCTCCATTCATGATACAGATCTGAAGATGAAATCCAACAGCAAAACTCCCAGTGGGTTCAACAGAGGCAAGACTTCACTTCTAATCCCATTCGACACCTCCCAAGCAGAGACTTAATCATTAGTTTGTATTTGCATGGCATTTTGTGGTTACTAGGCATGTCTACACGTTCATTAATGCACTTTTGCTACTGTGCATTAAATTTAGTACCTCTAATGTGAAGTAATAACTAAATGCACATTAAGCTGCCCTAATGCACAGTAGTGAAAGCACATGATTTTTAATGATGCTTAATGGGCAGTAGCCTAATTTTACTGTGCATTAGTGTATTGACACAGTTTTTGCTATGATGCTTTAAGGTCAGTAAAATAGACTACTGCACATGTGTAGACATGCCCACTGAATACTAAGCACTCTTATACAGGTTTCCCTTGATTTATGTGGGTTCTTTATATGCAAATCTGCTCTTATGCAATGAGGGAGGAGCATGATTCTAACTTGTTTTTCTGTTAGTGGATGTCAGTCCATGGCCTTGAACCTAGGGCCTAGCCTTGTCTGGCATAGCAGCTCACCCCAGTCTACCACCTCCCCAGCAGAACAGTGGGGCAGACATGTGGCCAGACCACTCCATCTGGGCCTAGGCACATTCCCACTTTCTGCCACCAGAGTGGCTAGCCAAGGCCAGCTAACTGGCCTTCACGCACAAACTTCTGACCCACAAGGGAAGTGTCTGCAAAAAAAGGTGCAATCTTTACCGAGGCTGCTGCACCCTTGGATTGTGCTGCTACTGGCTGACAGATTCTCTAGATACCTGATCTGGCTAGCCTCCTGACCTTGCATTCTGCCTGACCTAGCACTGGCTTCAACTCCTGGATACCTGACCTGGCTAACCTGACCTCATACTATGCCTCACCCTCTGGATCTCTGACTCAGTTCCCTGGACAGATCTCCTATCTTCTGACTTCCTGGCTTCTTCTGACTTTCAGATTATCCCCGGAACTGGCTACCCATGGCCTGGCATGACAGTGGGAGCACAAGAAAATGCAAGTGTAGTGATACAAGTTATAATTTACAGATACTCTATAATTTAGAAGAGTTGAGAATTGAGAAGTGGTCCCTCAGTTAGATAGTAGCTGTTAGAGAGAAACTAAGGGTCTGCAGAGGTTGCTTACTGCTCCACAATTAAAAGTTTGTTGTTTAGTTCTTTTCATTCATGTATGCCTGTGTTTATTGAACCCAGTGATTACATGTTGTGAGGAATAGTGAATGAGAAAGAACCTGAAAGAATTAGAGATCCAAACTGAAACAGAAGCTGGAAACTGAGAGCAAGAGGAACAATGCAGCCACGTGGAAAGACAAAAGTAAGTGATCTTTCTGCAGAGTTATAGTCAAAGCAAAAGGACAGTTAGTCATGGAAATTTTGTAACCTCCATCTTCCCTTCTGCTGTCAGGCAATATAACAGGGAACTGGAAGGCGTTTAGACAAAAGGTCTAAGTGGTACCAAGCAGCCAAAGGGGTAGAAGAGACAAAGTCAAATCATCTGTCTTCTTGCATACTGTCAGGGAGGAAGCCCTAGCTGTTTATAACACCTTTACCTGCAAAATGTGCAGTTAAGTGTAATACTATCCACCTCTGAGGAGTAGTGCATGCCAAAAAAGCAATCAGGCTATTGAAAAAAACAGATTTTTTTTTGTAAAGACAAACAATGGGATAAAAGTACATGTATATTGAACTAAAAAAACCTAAGAACTGTCCTTGTAGGAACTTGACAGAACCTCTGATTAGAGATTATTATTTGTGGCACTGCCAACACTTCATCAAAAGCTATTGCATGAGGGAAACTTGTCTCTAGAAAACACTATCCAAATGCGCAGGGCAGCTCAAACCAAGAAGGCCCAGGTGGCAGAGCTGACTGCACCAAAAGGGGTTCTCTATATGGTAGGCAGTGCAGTAAGTTTTTTTTTGACACTGGGAGATCCTGGTGTCAAAAAAATCCTGTGGCAGAAAAAGCTGCTGGCCAGGCTCCTTGTTCCCGATCACTGCTACTGGAGCCCCAAGAGGCCTCCAGAACCCCAAGTAAGGATGCTGGGGCCAGCCCAGGTGCTGGCCTCAGCCTCTTCTACCTCAACCCAGGGCAACTTGCTATGCGCTCCCAAGGGACAAGTAGAAGCAGCACAGCTATGTGCCACTGCTATTTGTCCCCAGGGAAATGCACATGTATGTTTGTCTAGATGTGCCCACAGATACTTACTAAAAGAGCTGCAGAAAAGGGGGAATAGGAAAGTAAATGGTGAAGACTCACTTCAGGGTGATGTGCTAGTAACCTCTCCTCTGTAGATGGGCATTAATGGACTTTGGGGTTAATTTTTGTAATTATTATTATATTGAGGGAAGATATAGTGATAAAAGTTATAGTTTAGAGAGACTCCCTAATTTAGAAGAGTTTGGAATTGGGAGATGGTCCCTCAGTTAGGTAGTAGCTGTTAGTTAGTTGGAGACAAAGGGTCTGCAGAGATTGCCGACTACTCCATAATAAAGTTCATTGTTCAATTTTTTTGATTCACATATGCCTCTGTCTATTGAACAAGTAATCTCTATAGCATGTACATGTCCTGTATAATGAAAAAAAGGATCTGATATCATGGATGAGGAACTAAAGTATACAAGCAGCAGTGGTAGTGGCTAAAGAGGCATTAAGAAAATATTAAGAAAATAAGAGTGAATAAATAATATGAAGTATACGGATTACAACAATAGAACTATTTACATGAAGGATTAAAGCCACACACATTTTTTAATTTACTGATAAAAGAATCAGGTGTGTAAAATGTACACGGTACAGTACAAATGAATTAACTGAATAATAACTGAACTTAATAATTAACTGAAATATAAGAAAGAGAAAGGTTGCTCTGATAGATTAGTGGTATACCAAAAAGTCACACTGGAAAAAACTATTGACGTGACAAGGTTGAGGATAATTTTTTTTTATACAGATGGTAGACAGATGTAGAAGGATGCAGACAGTTTGAAAGTCTAGCACAAAGCAACAAAAATGGTTAGGGGCCTCAGAAGTAAGACTTATGAGGAAAAGCTGAAAGAACTAAGGTTATTTAGTTTGAAGAAAAAAAGACTGAGGAGGGATTTGATAAGAGTCTTTAAATACCTGAAGGGTGATTACAGAGAGAATGGAGATGGGCTTTTCTTTGTGGCTGTAGGGAACAGGACTAAGAGCAATGGCCTTAGGTTGCAGCAGGGGACGTTTAGACAAAAACTGATGAGGGTGACTAAGCAGTGGAACAGGCTACCTAGAGAAACTGTGGAATCTCCATTCTTGGAAGTTTTCAAAAACAAGTTAGACAAACACTTGGCTGGGATGGTTTAATTAAAGATGATGCTGTCTTGAGCAGGGGTCTGGACCAGATGACCAAGCATGGTCGCTTCCAGCCATACTTTCCTATGATCCTAACGTCTGCCTGCTATATGTCTCATAATGAAGCCAGGGATGGCCACAGGTCATATTCAATCAGAGTGTAGTTTCAAAGGGTGCTGCCTATTTATCCTGCTCTAGAAACAGATTCTTAGTTTTCAGAACACTTTGTGAGAGACGGGAACAATTTCCTTTGGAACAACTCCAACAGGATGGATGCAAGAATCTATCTTCTGTGTGTGAAGATACTGCACTGCCTTACGCTCTGTTATATGCGTTGTGTTAGTGCAGTGAGTAGTACAGTTTACAGCTGTGTAGCTGTGCGTATTGCTTAACCATTATATTCAGCTGTCAGTTGTGTGCCTGTTTGTGTGTCTGAAGTCTTCTACAATGAAACACAAATTTTAAAAATGTTGCCAGGAGATTTTTGCTTTCAGATCTTTCATTTCACTTGGGAGATGTTTCATTTCACATATAACAGGGTCACGCCCTATAGACTACACAGCTGAGAAGACTCATTATTGTCAAGTTTTCTGGAATAGTACACATGCTCAATTTTTTTCCCTTCAGATCCACCTGTTTCCAATAATGTCAAAGAATTAGTATGGATTTGAGGGGTTTTTTTTGGTTAATTCCATCTGTATTTAGCCAAACCACACCCCTTATGGAGTCTCTGCCAATTCTAACATAGAAGATGTGCAGATGAGCAGCTCTGTTCTCCAGAAATAGCAGTACAATGTTGATGAATCCTCAATTAAGTAAAGCGGCTGCTGTCAGCCCCTTCAACATACAAAAAATTATAGGTGTCCACAATGTAGGGCGATCTAAAGCATCTGCTGGTCCCTAGCATAACAAACCCTCTTGTTCTTAGCAAACAGCCTACAGAACAAATGGAAAGATGATGAAGCAACTTAATTGTCTAGAACTTATAGACCACTGACAAAACAACAAAATGAAAGACAGGAGGATCTTTTCTTCTTGTCCTTCACTCACTTACAATGGCCACTTTTTATTAGTGATTTAACACAGACTTACTTTTGCAGGCATCTGGAGCCGAGAAAGGCCTTCTGAGATCTCGGTAAAAGCCAGGCTTGCAACGTTGGCAGTGCTGTCCTTCTGTGTTGTGCTGACAGTTATCACAGACTCCACCGCTGCGATTTCCTGATGCTAGCCACACACCCATGTCAAAGTGACACGTGTCAGCATGTCCATTACATTTACATGCTAGGATCAAGCCAAAGGAAATAAAAGTTTCATTACAAAAAGGAAAGGTGGCAACATGTAGAAAAATTGAATACGAATGCTGGAAAACAAGTAACCGGAACAGCAAAGAAAATCAAATGTATGTATCAATGTACTGTTAGTGAAATGCTAGTGCTGATATAACTAATTATTTGAGAATCATCCAGATAAAATGGATGCTCTGTTAGGAGGCCATTTATGAGCCCTGAACTTGAGTCAATGCATCAGGTATTAATAAATGTGCAATAGTTTGCTTTTGTATTTTCTCTCTTCGGTGAGGTCCTTTAAACTAACAGAATGAGCATTTATTTTAACTTAATTTGACTCTACTCAGGGTCAGAAGATGTGATTTTGAATCTTACAGAAAGTTATATAATCAAAATAAATGGGCTCTGGCATACACTGAAGATCGTTGCCAATAAAAAATAAAATGCAAAAACTCATTTGGGGGAGAATATGATAAATACAAGAGCAACTGAGAAACTGAGGGTGAGGATGGTAACTTGGCAGAAGATTTAAAAAATACTGTAGTTTAAAGCATGAATCTTGCACATACCCCTGTTCTGAGTTTTCTGGCAATTGTTCTATATTACTAAATAAAACACAAGTTTCTTTCAGCTCACCCCTCTACCCACCACTCCAGCGCATTTAAGTCTGTCCTAAGTTTTCTCCAGGGCCAGGGAAAGTGGGTCCTGCAACATGAACAGTGGCAAATCTGAGCTGTTTCAGACAGGGGGAAATACAGGCATTCTAGAGAGCCGTATGGCCCTTCTGGAAAATACCCTATATATATAAAATATTAACCATTAGAGAAATAGACTTTGAGTCCTACAGTGTCCCCACTACAGTTAAGGTGCAACTGCAGTAGGACAGAGGTCAACCTAGCTGCAGCCCATCCTAGAAGCAGGGTCAAAACACGAGGGCTGGGTTTGCAGCCCACCCTGAGCTCCATGCTGCTGCAGCAACACTGCTATGCATACCCCAGCTAGCCAAGTGGAATCTTTCAGCTGTGTCCACATAAGCTATAGGCACACCTTTGGCTGCATTGTGGTAATCCCCTAAGACACATTGGATTTGATTTTTCCAGGGTCACTCAGTGCCTGAAGCTGTCACCGATTTCAGTTTGGATTATGAATGTTCAGCACATCTGCATTTCAGTCTTAGGACTCCAGCCCCGGTTAGGCTCAAGCATCCAAAGACAGCAAGCTTTTTTAAAAAACTGACCTCAGTCTTTAATATTTGGATCATCAAATACTGTTATTTTAAAATTGCCTGGAAATACTGAAAGTGTCAAAATGAAAACCTCCAAATATACATACATCTTTATTACTATCTGTTGTATCTTCTAAACCAGAGGTATCAAATTCATCAGGCCAGACTGGACTCACAAACCTGCCCTGCACACTGGATTCAGCATACAGGGCTGGTCCAAGGCAACTACTGCATGTAGTGGGTTCCCTAGACTGGGTCCTAGCAGTGTACCCAAGGCCTGCAGGCTGTATTTTTACATCCTTGGTCTAAACAGCTGTTAGTTGTAATTGGTTTATTCTCGTACACAAAAGGCAAAACATGAAAGGTGAACATATTAATCATCTGTAGTGATGTCGCTTATCCAGCGTCCAATATTTTTTGGTAATCTGCACTATGCCCACAACAGAAACCAACATCATGAGGAGTTGTGCTTGGATTCCACAAGGATGCCAAAAATCGAGAGCATTTTCTCCATAGAATTTACATGAAGCAACTTCGGAAACAGAGCTGCTTCCATGGTTTAACCATGCAGTGTGCGGTGATCTTGATTTGCTACTGTCTGTCATCCTGCTGTTTACTATCTTTCTGAAGCATACAGGGAAGGTGTGCAGTAAGGCATTTTATTTATGCCGACAGCCCCGAGGCACTTTTAATTACTTACATCGGCACTCTCTCGGGGCTCCGGTTTTGCCATTTGCAGCCTGCCAGGGCTGGTCGTTGTAGAGTGGAGCACAGTGCTGACAGTGGAGGCCTGCTGTATTGTGCTTACACATGCACTTTCCATGGACCTAGTAGAAGGAAGGAGAACCAGGATAATTCACAACAAAGACTTCAAACCATTTGGGGTAAGAGTTTTTATCTGTGCTTATACAGCTCCACCTACAATGGAACCCAATGCTGAGAAGGATATCTGAGGACTATTGCAAATAGCAAATCACTGTTAAACAACAACTGGTAAAAAGAAAAGGGGTTGTGTAGCATCTGCTACTGGATCCATTAGCTTGGATGTAGTCAATAGGTAAATAGTTTGTAGGTATGCTTTCAGCTGTGTGCGCGCGCACACGTAAACACATACTGTATAATCACATCACATGCTGTTGTGATATTCATAGGTTTTTGGTTGTGAACCAGATTTCCAGTGGAGACTAGGTGAAGCCAAAATCCAGCCATCTTTAGGAAACACCACAGAATCTTCCTCTTCAAAAAGAGAAAGAAAAATTCCACCCCAGCAAGAGAATCACACTAACAGTGATACTCCATCTATAGACCCACCCACCTCCAAAATGAGGGAAAAAATAAAAATAACTCTTTTAAAAAAGAAATAATAGTCCTAAAACAAACCTATTTACTGACTCAAGTATGGAACACACCCTAAGCATAGTTTTTACTCCCAAAAAAGTGAAAAGAGAGAGAGAAGGTATGAAGTTCACTAGGGTCTATTGCAAGTGATTTATGTGGCAGGTGAGCAGATAACATAGTGATGGGCAGGAGTATAAAACTCTCAAGACTGACAGACATACAGAAAGATGGATAATTGATGTGTACAATCATTTTGGTAGCGTATTCTCTCTGTAGGTCTTGGTTATCATAAATACCAGTCATAAGCATAAATACACAGTTAGGTCCAGATCTTCAGCCCTTCTGATTGCTCTGTATCACTCCAGTGGTGGATAACAACCAGAAAACTTAGGTAATGACTGTAAAGGCAACAAAGCCAGCTCCGTATTAACTGTCCTTCTGCTCTCATGGTGGTCTGGTTCCCAAGATGACAGGGACAACTTAGGTACAGCCCTGAATCTGGTGTCTAAACTCAAGGATGGGCAGGAGCTCAGACACATGCCCCATGCCTAATGCTCGTATTGACTACCTGTAGGCCTCTCCCTGCTCAGTATCTAGGCACTCTGATTCGATCTTTGGAGGCACTCAGTTCTCTCCATTGTCTCTATGTGGAGCCTAAGCACCCAATCCTGTCAATTTGGATCGTCTTAGGGGTAAGGCATCTAATTTTAAGTTTTGCAATGCCTAAGTGGAGATGCTAATGAAAATCACTTGAACTTTCATTAGCAAGGGACAGTCTAAACATTAAGGGCTAAATTATTTGCTGATGTATCCCTATGGAAATTGATGCTAACACCAGTGCAGAATCTGACCACATGGATCTTTAATATGATTGAGAGCTACTAAATTGCACATGCATACCCCAGCACCACTGAGGACCCTTTCTACCTTCGAACCGGATGCCACCCAAGAGACAGCAGTCTCATCACTACCATCTTCCTTCTGGGTTCTCAATGTTTAGCTCATCCTGAGCTCTCCATAGGAGCCTAGCAGGGGAGCACTGCTGAAGTATCCAAGCCATTTCTGAGTTTCATTGTTCAAGGCAAAATCAGCGCTTTCAGCAGCTTCAAGCCTCAGCCATGACCAGACTTCCAGACCTTAGATCTGTGCAAACCTGTCCATGCCTGGGATGTTTCTAGCACTGTGTTTTCTTAAGTGTCCATTCACCAGTCTAGAGAAGTACTGTTTGTGAACACTTAGTGGAGGAGATACATGCAACAATATAACAGAACTATCAACTGAAACAGGGAACGGTTAATAGCTAAATCTTATTGCAGTAAAAGAAATATAGCAGATATTTGACCACTCTCTTAAATCCACTGGAGTAAGAGGGTTGAGTAGTTGTATGGTTGGATATTTTTGTTGAGTTAGTGTTTCACTGGAAACTGAGAAGAGGACATTTTTAAATGTAATTGTCCTGACTAAAGACAGGCTGTTGACTGGTCCCCAATCTTCGTTGGGTTCCATATTTAATTATTTTTCTACGGTGAGCTGGGTTCATCTAGGATTTAAATGTTGAAATTGCAATAAACATAAAATACAGGATCCAACTACTACCCCATCTCACTTTTGTGAGCTGGATAAGTATTTTCTCCCATCTATTTAATGAGGATAGTGAGGCAAAGTGACTAGTGATGCCAAAGCCTGCTGAAGGCCCCTAGGGTCAGGTTATGATAATCTTACAGTAAGAAGTAACTCAGTAGGAGTATTTAGGGAGTGAGAAAAAGTTCTATGTGAAGATAACACCTTCTAGGCCTAAGTGATTTGCCCAAGATCACTAAGGGAAATCAGTAGCCAGAAGCAAGACTGCAGCTTAAGAATGACTGATCTCAGGCAGTGCTCAGTTGAATATATCAAGCCTCTTTCTGCAGACTGCACCTTAGTTTTAATTTTACTAAATTGACAGTGGCATTCAATGGTGATAGTTTTTCTGTAGGGAAGATATGACAGTTGCAAGTCTAGGTTAGTTCAAGAGCAGCCTGTTCTGTGGAATCTTTTTGCAGGGTTTCTTTCATTAAATATTGCTGTCATCTCAGATGCTGCAGTACAGGCCAGGTGAACTGTAAGAGACTGCAGGTGTTCCTCGCTGACCTCTGATTTATGTGAGGCAACTTCATCAATCATCCCTGAGTAACATAAAACAGTGCTGATGATCATGCTGTTATAAGCAATATGGAGCTTTTGGAGTGCTTCTGAGCTTCTACTTGATAAAAATTGGTAAAGGCTTCCTGGGGTATCAACTGAGTCAATCACGCAGAAGTTTGCTTTGTTTTGTTTTTAAATAAAAATGTACTGAGAACACCAATATGAAAATCAATGTAAAACAATGTTCAAAGCACTTCAAGTGAGATTCCTTCATAAGACAGGATCCAACTGCTACCCCAGCTCACATAATCATTTCAGTGGTTTCTGCTTCCTAAAAGTGAGAGTTGAACAATAGCTTATTACCTGGCTTCTCTCCACCAGCTATGCTGAAAACTATGCAGAATGGAAGCTAATTTAGTTAACAAGCTAGCTCAGTTTATATGAATTAAAGTGATAAGCTACAGCCATCAGCCCACTTTGGGCAGCTTTGTACTACTTTACTCAAAAGCCAGCTTCACTGGCTAGCTGCACCTGGTTTTACGGCTGGTATTGCAGCAGCAACGCACACCAGCCAAAGTGTCCTTGAGAATCTGGCCTAAGATCTAGATACACTCTTAATTACTATTGTAAGATGTACCTTAAACTCTGTTTCATTTGTGCTTGTATAAGTATGCTCCTTCTACCTATACTGTTTGTCACTGGAACCTGCAGTAAAAACAGATTCTGGGGGGAAAAATGTGCAAGTAAACATAGGACTATGGCATAATCCTGAAATAAACTAAACAGAAAAAAGCTTTGAACACACTGTACACAGCTCGTACTTAGAATGCCTGCCCCCACACACAAACATGCAAGCGAGCTTTATGTACATAGTGTTCATCTCAAAAGTGCCTGCCTGTGTTATTTACTAAGCCCACCTTCATCAAGTAGTCGTATCTAATGCTTGACAGGGAATTTAACAAAGTGCTGACATTTCTGTTGATAGGTGTATATGTGACTTTTTTGTTCATCACTTAGTTGTAAATAGCTTGTCATAGCTCTGGACCATATTTGTGTGAAACAAATACTTGAGGATGTCCTATGGTGTTCCCAACATGACTTGTATCAACATTTCCCACCACAGCAGGGTTGACCACACTTACAGAGTTGCCATCATAGAGGACATTCTGGTTTCTCTTTTTTCAAGAGAAAAATAGAGGACATCAAAGGTTTCATACCAACAGAGGATAGAGGACAACTGGACTTGTTTGTGATGGTCACCCTAGCTTTAGCTACCACCACTAGTTCTCCCATCAGCTGAGGCTAATCAGCAGCAGTTGGTTGCAGGGAGAACTGGTGGCAAATCAATGGCCATGATGCACAAATACCCTCCTCTCACTCAGAAACCTTTTGCACCCCTTCAGAAGGGCATACCCCACTGATTTATACAGTTCAAGGGGGACGGAGCCACCCAATCCATGAATGTATGCATTTGGTGGGGGAAAAGCAAAAGGGAGCCTGGGAGAGAAAACTGTGTATTCCATAGCTAAAGGACCTGCATCTCCTGGATCAGGATTGGGCTTTTAGCATGAATGTGCAGGACTTTTGCAGCCATACCACTACAACTTGCCTGACTGTCTGTTGTCAAGCTAGTGCATAGAGCTTTACAAACACATACTGTAGGAGAATCACTTATTTAGAGATAGGTTGTAGCTTGGACCTCACACCTATGCAAGACAGGCACCTATGTAAGACACTCTCTAAGACCCTCTCTACCCAAAAGAATTTGTGTGCTCACTTCTCTCAATCAGGAAGGTAGAGTATGGGTGGGGAATGAGTGCAGCTTAGCTTCACATACTTCACCTGTAGGCCAGAACATTTGAGCTGGTACTTGAGGCATAATAATTCACTGTCACTCCTTGCTTCTCTTCCAGAGCAAGAAGGAGACAGGGAAAGAGTTGTGTTAGAGGTGTGCAGCAGTCTCTTGTTGGACTGTTGCAGGGGTACATACCTTGCTCAGAGATGTGCTTAAACCAGGGGTGGGCAAAATGTGGCCCATGGGCCACATGTGGCCTGCCAGGCCATTCTATCTGGCTTGCAGGGCCCCTAAAAAATTTAGAAAATTAATATTTATCTGCCCTTGTCTGCCTGTCATGTGGCCCTCAATGGCTTGCCAAAACTCAGTAAGCGGCCCTCCGCCCAAAGTATTGCCCACCTCTGGCTTAAACCCATAGCCCAGTCTTCTAGATCAGTTCTTTCCTTGCCATTAGCCATACAAAAGAAATATGTGGTAAATCAATCAGCCACCAATGAATGAAAAGTAAATCATAACAATGGAACTAAACAGCAGTGACAAATATTGCAAAGATTCACGTGCTCATGAATTTCAGAGAGAGATCCTACACTGCCTCAATGAAAAGGACAAGTGGACTTAAAGCATAGCACCCATAAAATTGCATATATTAGTATTTTATAATATTACAGTGTGTTGACATAATATGAAGAAAGAAGGGGCAGAGATAAAGAGTAAGGCTCTAGTGTCCTATTAACCAAATACTTATCCATTAATATGGCTTATATAGTGAGAATGTAAACTACTGAATAACTTTGCACTGAACATCTTAATCTGTACTTGAACTCTAAAGAAAGCTTCTCTTATCGAGAAACTATGGGCAATAATAAAATAAAGATAGGGATGGTAAAGAGAGACTGGTGTGGTTAGAGGATAAATAGACCTTTGTTTAGAAGTTTTTCTGAATGACTCCACTGGACACATTCCTTGCTCTAATTACGCTTACACTACCTTTTAAGGGAGTATTCAATGTTTTAGCATAAGCAGTAAATGATCAGGGCTACCAGCATGTGTGAGAACAATTTATACAGTAAGGACGACACCAGCTTTTTTATGAGCTTTCAGATGTTCCAGTGATCAGTACCCTATCAATGCCAGATTCTGAGTGGCACCCACTACTTAGATGCAGTGGAGGAAATGTGGTGGAGTAGAGGTGCACTTCCTGCACTACTGTTTTCGACTTGGTTGTCTGATCTGGTAAGCTTTACAATGAAGAATTCAAAAAATAAAAATTACTGGGGTAGGGAGAGTGGTGGTGCCACCCTTTGTGGTAGGATTATTTCTCACTAATCCATGACTGCAATTATGGAGAGAGAAAAAGTCCTGCTTATGCATCTGATTAATCATATATGGAAGTTTTTAAAAATATATAATGGAACTCCTTCTGCTGCCTGATTTGTTCAGTGTCCAAGATGAGGAGAAGCAGTTTTTATTAGAGATTTTCTGCCTTTTAACTACCCCTGATTTTAAGTCTGTGTGGTCCTGGGCAACACTAGCATGCACATTCATGTAGGCAGGTAGGAGTCAGAGTTCCTAGCGCTGATCAGCTGCTCACAGCCAGGAACAGAAATGACACATGCTCAGAGAGGGAGAACACAGCTATGGACAGGATCAAAGACAAAGCACTAGTCCTCAGCTCTGTACTGACAGAGGGGGAACCCTTTTTCAGGACTGTGGTGACCTTTCAAAACAGTTGACAAGAATGAGGATCACAGAGGAATTCTTCTGTCTCTTCCAGAGAGACAGAATGGGGATGAACAGTGGGAGAAAGGAAACAAAAAGGGAATGGGGAAAAGAATAGAAAGACCAAGGAATGGAACTGCTATTCCAGCCAGGCTGCTGCTGTGCCTGTTTCTCAGAACTAAACAGGAAACACTAGGTCCTGGTGAGTGTATTTGTTTTCTCAGATGACAGAAAAGGCTGCGACATATACTGGCCTGAGCCACCTGTGCGACTCAATGGACCAATACTATCAGCTCCTCCAATGTGGCAAAGTGCACTAGAAAACCTACCCTTAGCCCTGTAGCTGAAAAGGCTTTCCTAATACCAAGATAAAAATATCTTCCTTTCTAAGACTCGTATTGGGTGCTTCAGTCCTGACTTTGCCCTGTACCCTAAATAATTTATTTCTTCTCAGTGGGTCATTTTTTCCCTTCCTTCAAACATTTCCTTACCACAAACACATTGTTACGCAGTCTCCATTTTCAAGACTTATCATAATTAGCTCAATAAGATTTGAACTGGGAATGCTACTCTTCAAAACCCACTTGGTTCACTGGAGAGTGGAAACTGTTATCATTTGACTGCTCTTTGATGGCCTGTGCAATACAAGTTTGGTTACCTCTATCTAATTTTGTATGTCTTTAATTTTCCACTTCACAAAAACACTCCCACAAGTGCACTAATTATCTCATTGGTAATTTCAGGTTTAAGGCCAAGGGCTGATGGGCACAAAGACTATTACTATAATAGAGAGTGTCTTGCCAGGTGAGGACAACAGTGTGGAGAAAACTGCACTGTACAGTGTTTATTCTGTTCATAAGCAGAGGATTCTAGACTTCAGAGGGAAGATTTTTAAAGATAATTAGGTGCGTAATTCTCATATGTCTGAAAGACCCCAGTCAAGATAAAGATCCCATTATATAGTGCCTAATGCAAACACATAATAGCAGAAAACTGCCCCCCCCAAAAAAACCAGTTGTCTAAATAGATTAAATAGGCAATGCACGGAAAAGCAAGCAGTCTTTAACAGACTACCTCTTTAAATTACCTGATACATTTTTAAAAAGGGAGATAAATCTGACTGGAAACTATGGAGTTATTGCCCTCCTTTCCATTACTGGGAAGATCTTCACTCAAATTCTGCTGAACCAACTGCTCCCTCTTGTTGAAGAAATCCTTCCTAAGGTCAATGTGGCTTCAAACCATTGAGAAGCACCATGGGCATGATTTCTGCATCCTGGCAGATCCAGGAAAAGTGCAGAGAACAACACCAGGAACTGTATATGGCCTTTATTGACTTGACCAAAGCCTTGACTGTTAATTGTAAGGCTCTACGGAAGATCCTATCAAAGTCTGGCTGCCCAGGGTAATTTATCACCATCTTAAGACTGCTTCATGACCAGATGACTGCCTCCATCCTCCGCTATGGAGCTTTTTGCCATTTGAAATGGTGTCAAGCAGGGCTACATGATTGCACCATTTTTGTCTTCCATCTTTCTTGCAGTCATCAAGATGCCCTTCTGTGACCATCTGCCACATGGCATTGGCATCAAGTACAGGATGGACAGGAACCTTTTCAATCTCTCCCACCTCTGTGCCAAAGTAAGTTTAGCCTCAATTGTGGAACTTCAGTATGCCCATGATCGTGCTGTCATTGCACATATGGAGGAGGACCGACAAATGGCCGTTAACTGCTTCTCTCAAGCTTACCAGTGCCTGGGATTGAACCTTAACATCAGAAAAACAAAGGTACTTCACCAGCCTGCTCTGGGCCAATCAGCTCCCCTGATAAAGTTCCTCATTACTGACAGAAGCTGGAGAACGTTGACTACTTTGCATACCTCAGCAGCCATCTCTCAAAGAAGGCCAACATCAATGAGGCTATCCAGTTTAGGATTTGATGTGGCCAGCTCTGCCTTTGGAAAACTGAATCATCATGTGTTCAATGATCATGACGTCAGGACTTGTACAAAGCTCCTACTGTATAAGCCTGTGGTAATCCCAATTCTTCTCTATGGCTGTGAAGCGTGGGTGACCTCCAGGAAGCACCTGAAAAGCCTGGAATGCCATCACTAGTGCTGCCTCTGGAAGATCCGTGGCATAAAGTGGAAGGACTGTTGCACAAATGCTAGTTTCCTCACCAACACTAATACCACCAGTATGAAAGCATTGATTATTCAACATTAGCTGCGGTAGACAGTGCACTGTGTACATGCCTGATGTATATTTACCAAAACAACTGCTATACTCCCAACTCTGCCAAGGGCAAAGGACACGTGGGGGCCAGAGGAAACATTTCAAGGACACCTTCAAGGCAAACATTAAGAAATGTGGCATTGACGCTACAAATTGGGAAAACTAGCCTGGGACAGGGCTACATGGCAATGCCTTGTGAGAGAACCTACATTCTACTTTGAGGAAAACCGTCTTGCCCTGGAGGCAGAAACATGACAGAAATGGAAGGAAAAGAAACAAGACTGAGAACTCCATGGTCCAACTCTCCCTTTAACCACTACCTGTGGCATTTGCCAGAGAGTCTGCTATTGTGGCCATCAATGGACTCATTTACAACCCTTTACTTGATCCGTGGGAGTGATCATTCTTAACTGTGAGGGATCACTGCTGCCACCGACAACTCTATAACCTGACTTTTTTCCCCGCAATCAATGGGAGTCAAGCTCTCACAGCTCTAAAAATCTTGCCCCATGTCCCTCTATCTGCCCTCTCTCTATAGCAATAGAATCAGTAACAAAAAACTGTACTCTCTTAATTTCCCTTCAAACTTCAGCTCTGTGAAGAAAACCTTTACATTGTTCCAGATTTGGCCTTCAAGATTCTTATGCAGTGGAGGAGGAGGAGGTAAGTATCAGCCAAGTTTGGGTTGACAGCTCAAAAGGCAGACAGATATTTTATCATGAAGGTATATTTTAATGCTTAAAAACTGAAAAAAGAAAAAAGGACAAGAGGAGGACAGTGAAGTAGAGGAAAGAGTGGTAGAGGAACAGGAATAGTTACAGGCTTAGTCTAAGATCCCTTAGTGCCAATATCATACATATAAGAACTGTAAAATCAGGAAGACAGGACTTAAAACAGCTGTGGAATTGAGACAGGTCTCTACAGTGGTCAGAAAAGTAAAACTGCCAATAAATTGCTGCTAACCATGGGGCCCAATTCAGCAATATATACATGGTTTCCAATGATTTTTCTAAAAGACATGTTCCTTTCAAGGCAGAGTTTGGCCCATTCACATCAATAATGAAAGGAACATATCTGTTTTTCAACATGATTTCAATTTCCATTTGCGACTATCAGGTTTATCCATTGGGGACCTTTATGAAGGACTGTCAATTCACAAACCACCAATTACCAAAATATTTAGCTCTTTTAAACATTCTCCCAGCTGCTAGATTCATTGAACCAGAAATTCTTTTTCACACTATTTGTCATTTTGTCATGCAGTCTTTATATCCCAGTTCTCTTTCGTACTGTTTCCCCTTCTAAGCTTGACAGCCCTGTCACAATGTCACTCATTGTGCTACACAGTGCAAACAGTGCTGCCAAAGTCAACCTGCATAAGAGAAACGAGTGACAGATATCTTTATACCTAGACAGTTGCTAGGGCATGCTTCCTTCCGTTGCCTTTTGTTGCTGAATTAATACCGTCCTGTGCTTCTTTTCAGCTTGCAAATATACTTGTTTTTGATAAATCTTGTAAAATACTTTATCATCTATTATGTTCCAGAATATACAGTGGCGAGAATGAAAAAAGGCCTATATTCAGACATACTAGGGCTCCTGCTACTTGTTGCTGTTACCTATTAATTTATTTTATAGTAGCAGCTAATCCTCACTCAGGACCTAATACAAAACACAAGGAAAGATAAAATCCATGTCTCTTTTTTGCAGGATGAGGAGCAAGATGCAATTGCCAAGTAAAAAGGTTTACTGTCACATGTAATGAATGAAACTGTGCTTGGAAAGTTGTAATACATAAACAAATGTGCCACTTTTATAAAGTATGTTCCCTCACTGGAATTATTTTACACACTCTCTTTTTCTTTCTCCTAGACAGTTTATTTAGGTTGCTATTACTAACTTAGCATCATAGCAACTTATTTGAGAGAAAATTCTGGTCCTACAACCACTTTCATTATTTATTAAGGCACTGTCCTCCTTGGCACCTAAGCATCATGCAACTAAAGTTACTGTTGTAAGTGTCTTTAATACCTTACATCTTCCCTTGTTCTTGTTATGGAATAAAGAGTGGAGAGCAGTGCACATGTGTTGTGTGGTTTAAGAACAGATTCTTATGATTCTATTGATTTCATGGGGAGCCTGGCAATTTATACTAGCTGCAGATCTGCCTACTACTACCTAATCCAGGGGTGGGAATTATTTCAGGTAGAGTGCAATTTACCCAAAAGTGGCTCACAAAAATATCTGAAAGGGTCACAAGCAAGTCCTAGAAAAATGTGGAAAAGCATGGGTTTCCCTTGCAGACTGGCAGCATTCCAGTCTGCAAGGAGCTGTTTGGGGTGATTGGAGGCAGTGGGCACACATGCACGTGGCTGGCATCCAGCCAGCCAGGGTCATGGGAGCAGCCCCAGCAGCTGCATGCAGGTGCGTACGGGGAAACGGGGGTTGGAGGGCCAGGGCTTTGGGATTGTCTGGTTGCCTTTACTTGCAGGGGCAGGGTGCCTGGGAGATGCTCCGCAGAGGGCATGTGGGGCCATGACCAGGCTACCTGGTGCAGCACAGGAGCCCCAGCCCAGGGCAGAGGAGCTACCACAGGCCTCCCCTCCTCCTCCCTCCAGTCCGTGCTGGGGCTGGACTCACTTTGCTGCCGCCTGCATGACTGGAACTACTGCAGCCACCATGCTCTGGCCTGAGTGGAATGGGGGCAGCTGCGAGCACTGTCCAGCAGTCTGGGTGGGTAAGGGGACCGTGGGTTGGAACTAAGGGCACCGATAGGGCCAGGGGCCTGTGGGTGGGGAGTGAGGGGAACTGGAAGACCTGGGAGGGGCTGTGGATCAGGAGTGAGGGGCACCAGCAGGGCCAGGGGGCTGTGAGTTGGGAGTGAGGGGCACTTGTAGGGCCAGGGAGCCATGGGTTGGGAATGGCCAAATGTTTACAAATGGGTCCGGGTACAAAAAAGGTTGAGAACCACTGCTTTAGGCTGTAAGGAGAAGTATACACCAAACAATCCTATTCATAAAGTGATCAAGCTCCATCTTATATCATGGTCCAAGATGCACCTGTTTAAACAAGTGCTTTCCTAGTGGATGGTTTGGTTGCTATTGGCAGCATCTGGAGCCTAACTGTTCGAGACCATAAAAGGAAGCAGAAGGGAGGACAACTAGACTTCTGTAATGGTTATTCCTTGCACAGGAACATTTATGAAACAGTGCCAATATTACGGTACTCAGAAAATACCTCTGAAAAATATTCATCCTACAGATAAAAACAGCCTATATAAAAGAGCTAGATAATATTATTTTAAGTAGCTTATATTAAGTATCTGAATGAAACTATCTTCCATGAGCATGAATAAAATAACCTAAATAGGCTTTTTTCTCTCTAATTTCCGTGACGTTTTTAAGAATAAAATCCTAATAAGCCTTTATGGGGTAGATTACTTCAAAGCTTTTTTTTTTTTAAATACAGCATGTGTGTAACAGTGTGGCAGTCTGCCAGCTCAAGGAGCCTGTAGGCAGTCTGCAGGCTGGCAAGGGCTACAGCCCAGCTGTGGGCAGTGTAGCTGATTGCAGCCCGGAGTGGGGGGGAAGGGGGGGGGAAGGAGCCAGCTGCCTCAGATAATTAGCTGGGGCACAGGAAGTTAAAACAGCTTCTAAGGAAAGGAGCTGGGGTGAGGTGAGAGTTAGGCTCCTAAGTGGAGCTAGATAAAGGCAGACAGTTGAGAACCTGAGATTGAGGCTCTGAGACCTGGTGGGCCTGCTTAGGGTAGAGCCCAAGGACTGCACCTGGAGTGCTTTTATCCTGAGAGTCAGACTGTGAAGATGACCATGGGATGTGGAGAGATTGTGAGCAAGGCCAGAGATTGTGTATATTAATAGAGTGAACAGATAAGGGAAAGGGAGTGTTGCCTGGTGCCAGTAAACCTGGACCCAGCTACTCTCTGTAGTCAGTGAGAAGACCACAGGTTATTTATTTACAGTGATAATTGCTTATATTGATTGTGTCCTGCTGCGAGGGAGTTTGCCCTGGAAGAATAAAAATGGTGTAAAGATCCTAAATAAAACCTGAACGACTGAGTGATTTAATTAACCCCAAACCTGATACAAGGTGCAATAAAAGAATGTAAACTATGGATCTGAACAGCTTTCCTTTTGTAACATGTATTACTGTAGGCAATTCATAAAAATCAATAGCTCCACTTAGATAAATAATAATTGTCAGTACGAAATTGATAATGGCTTGTCTTCTGTTAGAGGCAGGGTTGATCTACACTGATATAATTTTGATAGATATATTACCTAGGTCCCACTCTGAACTTTACTTACTATTTGTTAATGATAAATATCAAGTAACTGAAGTAACCCTTCAGTTGCATGAACCTTAGCCTGCATGTATCAAAGTCATGGAAGTCCTTGATCCTTGGAATGAAATATATTTCTACTTCTAAAACCAAACAAACCTAGTACACTCCCATACAAAGTTCTGTCTTATTATTCTGTCTACCTATTAACATGATCATAACTTTTCTACCAGCATGAACATCCTCTATTTTAAAATGGAAGGAGCTAATGTCTTGTCGCAGAGCACTTGGGTGCCCTGTGCCTGAAACAGGGGTGGCTCAAGAGAGGCCCCTAGCGGTGAGAAGGGGGAGGCGCAGCTGCCAGTCACCAGGGCAGCACAGGTGCTGGTTGCTGGGGCAACCAGCGAAACCCCCTGACAGGAAGGGGCAGAGCTCAGCCCTTCTTAAACCCAGGCAGGAGGCCAGGTTGGCAGTACCTCTGTGGCAGCCAAGGAGTGAGGAGCTCGGCCAGTGTGGAAAGAAGGCCAAAGTGGCTGCAGCAGTATCCGCGGGTTGCTGCCATGAGCTGGAGTATTTTGCCTGGTAGGGTTTTGACTGGATGATTTTAGCTTTATGTTATAGCCCGGGGGCTTTGTGTTTGTGTTTACTGTTTAACCGGAGGACTGGGTGAGGCTATAAGGGGTTGGAGGAGGCCTCATAGGAGCTCCATGATAGCGTGGAGTCTCCTGATGCCGGAGGGGGCACGGCTTTGTTTGGGGGTGCATTGGCCCAGCCCCGAGAGTGAGGAGGGGCAGTGAGGAGCCCCAAGAGTGAGGAGGGGCAGTGAGGAGCCCCGAGAGCGAGGAGGGGCGGCGAGGAGCCCTGAGAGCAAATGAAGAGCCGAGACATAATAACACGGCCCAAGTCAGATTACAACAGCACCATCTGCGAGGCTTGGGCTGCGGTGTAGGGGAGGAAAAGGAGCCGCAGATAGCACCCCCTGTCATCGGGGCGCATATAAATGGGCAGCCTCCCGCTAATTACAGCAATCTATTAAATACATAAGATCAAGGCGTGACAGGAGAGTAAGCAGGCGGTTGGCCCATTACAGGAGGGCGAAGCCATACCCAGAGAGGCTCCAATAGTGGCACGCCTGTCACATGTCTCTTTAGGCATAAAGCTTCCTTTGGAGTTGTGCTCCATGAGTAACAGGAAAGGATGAATGAAAGATCACATCCGCTAAATGGTCCATCATAAAGTCAGAGAAATAACTTGTGAGTAAAGTAAGGTTTGACAGCCACTACTACCATAGGCATACAAAGAGAAAGTCAATGAAGTGCCCAGTGGGATCTGCATACAGATGAAAGTGAACACTTGGGAATACCAAGGGAAGCCTCTGATCCTGTATCATTCTTGACTGTTGTTTTAAAAGAGTCAGGTGAGGGATCTGGGACTATTCAGCTTGAAAAAGAGAAGACTGAGAGGGGACTTGATAGCAGCTTACCGCTAACATCAGAAGCGTACATCAAGGGCTCAGTGAACAACTGTTCACCAGGGCACCCTTGGGGCAAACCAGGAGTAATGTCCACAAACTTCTGGAAGACCAATTCAGGCTCAACACTAGGAAAAACTACTTTACAACTATGGGGTCCAGGCTGTGGAATAAGCTCCCTCCAGAGGTGGTACAATTGCCTACCCTGGAAATCTTCAAGAGGATACTGGACGGTCACCTTGCTGGGGTCACCTGACCCCAGTTGTCTTTCCTGCTTGGTGTAGGGGGCTGGACCCGATGATCTTCTGAGGTCCCTTCCAGCCTTACAATCTATGAAACTTCAGGAGCTAACTGGAAAGAAGTGATCAGATTTCCATATTAACAGTCTTAGCAGCCACTTGTCCTGTGTGAATTAGAAAGTATACACAAGCCAATGTCTACATTATGCCAGACTAAGCCCTCATATAAGCAGTGTTATTCCATTATATTTTATGGAACTAAACAGGGTTACATGAGACTGGGAACATGAGCTCTGCATGTCCATGATCCATGTACTGTGCAACAGATATTAGCATCTTTCCCTGAAGGCCCTGGAGATATCTGGTATTCTTCTGGTTCTATTATTAGAATCATAGGGTTGAAATGCCGAGTTTGTAAAATTATACAAGAACAAAATGGGGATAGAAGTGACTGTGACAACAACAGAGGTATCTCCCTGTTGAACATCATAAGAAAAATTGTCACTCGCATCATGCTCCCTCAGTTGCAATCTCTAGGTGAAGGAATCTATCCAAAAGTCAATGTGATTTTCACTCAGGATGCTCCACCACTTATATATTTTTCAGTCAAGCAAATGCAAGAGAAGTGTAGAGACAAAACTAATACCACTGTACATAGCCTTCATCAATCTGATGAAGGCCTTCCATACAGTCAACAGACCAGGCCTTTTCACTGTTCTGAAGAAACTGAGTTGTTCCCTTAAACTGCTGAACATCATTCACTCATTACATCAAGGTATGAAGGTAACTGTAGTGCATGAAACAAAGAATCAAATGCCTTTGACATCAATATTAGGGTGAAACAGGGGTGTCTTTTAGCCCCTGTGCTCTTTAACATCTGCGTTTCATTCCTGCTTCATCATTCACTGACAGATAGCAATGATGGCCTTTATCTTTGAACCAGATAAGATGGAGGCTTGTTCAATGTTGCAAGGTTTAAAGCGAAAACCAAGGTGAAAGAACTGGTACTGAAAGATTTCCTGTTTGTGGATGATGCAGCCTTTGTTGTGCACAGTGAATCTTCCCTGCAAAATCTCTTGGCAGATTTTCTGAATCATGCAAGAGCTTCAGAATGGCAATTAGTCTCAAGATGACTGTGATCATGTACCAAGAGGTAGAAGAACTAATACCTAACATCACTCTGGAGGATAAATCTCTTGAAGTTGCTGACAGCTTTTGGTACTTGGGTTCTAAGGTCAGCAGGAATCTTGAACTTTAGATTGAACTAACAGAATAAAAAAAGCAGCTAAGAATTTTGGGTTATTACAGAAACGTGCATGGAATGACAGCAAATTATCAGCTAAGGTGAAAATATGAATCTATGAGACTTGTATGCCATCATCCCTGCTTTATGGTTCAGAAATGTGGACTACATATGCTAGGTATGTCAAGAGACTGAACAGCTTCCACATGAGATGCCTACATAAGATCCTGAAAATAAAGCAGGAAGATGGAATACCAAATACAGAAATACTAGAGCATGCAAGACTGACATGCTTAGAACGCACCATCAAGAGGAAGTTACAATGATTAGCTGTCAGGAGAATGGAAAGAGACCATATCCCCAAGAATATTTTGTACAGAAAGATTTGAGATGGCTCTAGAAAATGGGCTCACCCCCTATGGCAGTACCAGGATGTGCGCTAAAATTATATGAAACTGTTCAACACCAATGTAGAAAGCTGGGAGGAGCATGGAGCTGTTTGATTTGGAGGGAACATCTAGCACCAGGTGCAGCTTACCATGAAGCAGCTTTGATCCAGAAGCAGCAAAGCAAGAAAGAAGAGAGTGGCATGCTGTAAAATTGGACATCAACTCAGATGACACATGGATCTGTGAAACTTGTAACAGGCTTTGCTGCTCTCGAATTGGGCTTGTCAGCCACAAATGGATTCACTGGGCATCTAACTGGACCTCTTATGTGTACACCATGATTCAGAGGATTGATGGTTGCCAATTTAGGGAGGGAAGAAACCTCCGGAGTCATCTAGTGCAATCCTCTGAATGAATGCAGATGCGCTATTCATATATTATCCCAGACAAATGCTTATCCAGCCTCTTCTTGGAAATCTCCAGTGAAGGAGGTTCCACAGCTTCCCATAACACCTCGTTCCACAGTCCTACTGTTCTGACAGCGGGGAAGTTTTTCTGAGCTTTAATCTAAAACTGATTTCTGTGCTTTAAACATATTGCTTCATGTCCTCCCCTCTGAGGCAAGGAAGAACAGTTGTTCTCCCTCTTCTTTATGGCAGCCTTTCAAATATTTGAAAACCACTATCATGTCCACTACTTAAATTCCTTTCCTCCAGACTAAACATACCTTGTTCTCTGAAACATTCCTTGTATTGCCTCATCAGGAAGCTTCAGCAAGGCTTCCCACATTCCTTCTAGCTGAAAATTATGCCCACACCAAAGATTAAAAAAAAAAATTGCTGAGTTTCCAACATGAGGAACTCCAGCCACAGAGGAAAGTTCTCACAGAAATAGGGAGGAATTTTGGTTGATATTTCAGGCTAAATTTTGGCCATAAATCACCCTCTCAAACCCCAGACTAACACAAACATTAGCCTTCACCTTTATCTTCATCACACATTCATCAGTTTCTCTTTCACTTGTGGAATGAGACATGAATGAAATACTTCAGCTTGCTTTGCTAGATCTCTCCGAGACCTGTCAGCTTCACCCTGAGCTACCAAAACACACATTTGCTGTTCTTTTGTTCACTCCCCTGACCTGCAGAACACATACACCGACAGCATCGCATCCTGTTCTTTCACTGACCAACTTTCAAAGCCATAATTATCAAGGAGCTGAAACAAAGCCTGGATTTAGTGAGGCTGCAATATTTCTTTCCGATCTTTATCTATATAATCTATGGGATTGTTCTACTGATGATGGGATCATTCCATTAAGAATTTTCTAACAGCAGACATAACTGCTGGGTAAAGTACTCTGATACGTGATATGTCCAACATGTACAAGCAAGCAGTGTATGCCCATTTATAGTGACCTACATATCCATATGTATGTAAATATCATACAGCATACTTTTAAATAGGGCAAAATGTAAGTAGAAAATATAACATATTTACTGCATGGGTACAAAGGCACATTTTTATAATACTTTAAAACCAGTTATTTAAAAAAAAAACAAAACCCAAAAATCATTTTTCAGAACTACTGTCCATTGAGAACTAGCCAAGTTCTAAAATGTTGCCATTTTTAATTATAGTTTTATATAAGAGTATATTTTATTCCTTCCTCTATGGTTGAATTAGTTACATATGTACTTCCCTATAAACTTCACGTTTAGGCTGAGACTAAGGATGGAAAATTCTTTCATAAGAAACTCTTTAGAACTACAGGACCAGATTGGGAATCAAAGCAGAAATCAGGCTGCTAAATATATTTCTTCTCTACCCTGTTCAAGTCCCTGTAAACCATAATGCGCCTACTGTTGTAACACACCATCATCTGAGCCTCAGAACTGAGTCACAAAAAGCTGAAAGGAAGAGAAGGATCCACCCACCTTTAGAATTAGCATTTTTTTACCGCTTATGCACCTAACAGGCAGAACAGAACCTGACCCCTATAGCATAAAGTCCCTCATTTCTAGACCTCCTTTTTGAACATTCTGGCTGTGATGAGCATCTTTTGTATTACATTCTGTAAGGCTGTTGAAAAATAAAACATTTGTATTTTCTTGGTTTAGGGACTTTATTTTGCCATGCAGACGCTAGTAACAAACTTAGCTATAGAATTTAGCAAGATCTGTACCTGAAACAGGACTGAAACCTCACTTTCAAACGTTAATGAATGTATTTTGTCTCCATAAACTCTTCAGAAGATAACTGAACATGCTGTGTAAATTCTCAATATTTAGCAAGATACTTACTGACTTTTTTCAGAGGAAACATTTTAAAGAGCTCCCTCTCTGAATTTTACTTTATTTACCTGATGCTTCTTTAGATTCATCTGGCTAAACAACCAGACTTTTGTCTGTCCTTCTCTCTGGCCCCTGGCATGTGTTCATTTAAAAGGCGATATGGGATCTGATCCCTGAGCCCAACAATTATACCTCTTTCAATGCCATATGTGCATGACAGGAGGAATGATTTTGGGATGGGGGATCAGATCCAAATAGCACCCTTTCTACTTGCCAGTGCAGGGGGAGCCTGGGATGATCCTAGGCTCCCCCTGCACTGGCAAGTTGAATGCTAGGTACCTGCAGATGTAGGGCCAGAGCCAACAATCACCAGATTGTCAACTGTAGCCTCAACTTGTTACACATCCAATTTAAGACACCATATAAAAACAGCCATAGAAACATTCATTATATGTAGGACATTTTTATGGCTAGTTTGCCATGTTATGATGCCTTAAATTGGGTGCACATGTAGCACTCTTGCTATTTATACTGCAATTAACAAGTTCATTGCAGCATAAATGTAACATGTAGAGAGGGCCTCTCTCTCTCAGCTACACCTCCACAAACACATACGGTCCAATAATGTCTTAGACGTGAGGCCTTCTTGATATATTTGAATTAAATACATGAGGTCAGACTCTCAGCTGACATAAACTGCCATAACTCCATTGCAGTCTTTGTAGCTCAGCTCATTTTGATGGGAAGAGGATCCAATCCGGAAAGCTGGATTCTCAGCTGCCCTGAACTTGTGGGGGGGGGGAGAATGGTGTGTATAGAAAGCTTTTCTTTTCTACTGCTCTTCATCCAGGACTGGTTAGGTACCAGCTAAAACTGCAAACTTTGTGTCTACATTATTCTGGCTAGAACATTTTTGTAAGGACTAATGCAAATAGACTTTAAAACACAGTACATATGTGTACTTTGCCTGAGTTAACTTTGTTGTAGGAACTTTATATTTCACTCTCCAGACACTTGTATGCTTAAATTTAATTTCCCATTCAGTTTGGGATTTGGGGTCTTTTGGGAGAGGGATTGGAAAGCAAGGTCGATTCTTTCTGCTTTGGGCTTCTTTTTTTTGGTATTTAACTTTCCTTTTTCAAGTCTAAAAATTATAAGTTTACTAGTATTTTTCTTCCAATGCCTGACATGGCACAAACATGCAGGTAAGTACACATCACATACATATAAAAATACGACATACATTAAGCACCTTTTAAATCATAATTTTAAGTAAACCCATAATGAAAGTGTGTACAGCTACACTTTTTTTCATAACTCTCAGCTATGCTCTTGCTGTACTCCTACACAGCTGTATCCTACTTAAAGAATCCCAAATAAACAGCTCCTTTTAGAGAATTTCAATAAGGAAACATCTGTGACAAACAGGGTAGCACTACCTGCAACAGACTTATCAGCAGAGGTGCATACAACGGTCTGATATCGGATTGGTACGGATATGAAGAAAATTGGCTATATCGGCCCTATGGGGCTGGTAATTCAGCCGATAAATGCCTGTGCTGCGCGTAGCCGCAACGCAGCATAGCCCACAGCGTGGAAAGCTGCCTCCAGCTGGTAAGTCGGAGGGGTAGGAGGGGGCAGATCGACGCTTTCCGTGGTGAGGGGGCGGGAGCGGGGGCAGGCGCTGCCCAGCCGGGGCGGGGAGCGCGGGATGGAGCTGCGACCCATGGGGTGGGGGCAACTCCTGCTTCTGCTTGCACCCCAGGTGGGTGGGGGGGGGCGTGTGTCCCCCGGATCCGCGCGGTGCGGGAAGGGCGGCAGCTGCGGGATGGAGCCAGAGCCGGAGCTGGTGCTGCACGGCTCTTCTCACCGGGGGCTGGGCTTGAAGCGGGCTCCGGCGGCGATGGCAGGAGGCTGCAGCCACCCCAAACTTCACCGCACCTCGATTCCCAGCCCCGTGCTGCAGCCTCCCGCCTGGCGCAATCCCGGCTTTTCCCAGCGCTTGGGCGGAGGCCGCGCGTTCAGCCAGGGCTGCGCCGGCGGGAGCGCGGTGCTGGGAGCGGAGCCGCAGCAACATCTGGGGTGGCTGCAACCTCCTCCCAGCGCCGCCGGGGCCCGCGTCCAGCCCCGCTCCGGCTCCGGCTCCACCCTGCGCTGGCCTCCTGCCCCGTGGCATGCAAATCTGGGGGCACATGCCCACCCCCCGCCCTCCCGGGTTGCAAGCAGCAGCAGGAGCCGCCCCCGCCCACAAGCCGTGGCTCCATTCCCCCCTGGCTGGGCAGCGCCTGCCCCTCACCTCCCTTCCTTCCACCGCACCGGACCTACCACCTGGAGGCGGCTGGATCAGAGATCAGTACCGGCCCCCAAAATCTCTGTTGGTGCACCCCTACTTATCAGTCCACCTGTTGCATGCTTTTGGATTTGTGCATTTTCAGATGTTGAACACGACTTATGTTAGAGAGGAAACATGCTGTCTTTTTCATGTTTGAGATTATAATTTAACTCAAAATACATGTCCAATACTTTTCCAAGGGACTGGCTCAATGCCAGAATTCCTTAGCTATAGAACTTGGTTTACACCTTTGATATCCTCAGTGCAATATTAATCAACCTAACTTCCTCCACTCCTTTTATACCAGAGTACCTAATACTGATGGTGAGGAGCCAACATCTTTAGCAAGGGCCTAATCCAAAATTCATTGTAGTCAAACAGAAAGATTCTATTTGATTTCCACAGATTATTGATAAAACTCCTAGTGACTAACATACTGTTTTAAGGTAAGATCTGGTGTTATGATAGTTAAAATACCAGTAGCTGCATTTTGTTAGGTTTAACATTCAGGTAACATTCAAGGAGGACAGTCAGACTTGCAGAACTATGTTCCTGACCAGAATGTGTAGAATCTTGAATGCTCATACAGAGGCAACATTTGGCTTCTCTCACTCTGGCTCTCTCTCTGTTTCTACTGCCACTCATCACTGTAGCATCTTCTATGGAAGATCAATAGCATTAGCAACATCCCTAATCAAGTTTATAGGTCCAGCTCTTTCTCCTTTCAAGGTTGAAGCTCAGCTTATTACTGGGTTTTTGGTTTTGTTTGTTTTGTAGCTGTAGTATTTTGCTTTTTTTTGGGTCAAAGTCTTTAAGGGCAGAAAAATGTGACTTTAGCTTTTAAGGAGACACACTATAACTGCAGAGTAATTAGTTCATCTCTCTTGGAAGGATGAGTCTGTGTTGATCCTCCCAGGTTTTATACCGTGGCACCAGAGAGATTAGGTATGTCAAAACTGATGTTTACACCATGAAACCATCCCCCATTAAATCATCGCTTTGGTTGTGTTTGTTTTGATTTTGCAGAGCTCCTTTTGACCATGGTTATATATACATCAATCAATTACATTATAAAAAAAGTAGTCAAGCAACTTTACTGTATTTCTTGTCTATCACAGTGAAAAGGTTACACAGTATAACACATACCATGTGGAAGATGCCTGCTGCCTTGACAGGTTTAAATCCAGAGACAGGTACACAGTGATCAGCATGGCCATTACAGAAGCAACTGCCCTTCACGATAAAATCAGAGATTGCATAGTGCATGAACCGTTGGGGCTTTGCCTTCAGGTCATTGTCCTTACACGGGCAGGCCTGTCGCTTAAGCAGCCGAACTCGAAGGTTGGTGATCTTCAGCTGTGCCTGAGCTTCAGTGCTGTAAGGATCTTCAGCTGAATAAGGTGGTGACAGAGCTCGGTAAATAACCTGAGCAAAGAAATGAAAGAAAATAAACTCATATCAGAGAGCTAAGGGTGTGAACAGGAGTCCGGTTGAATGCTTTCAGGATACTGTCTGCAAACAATGTGCTCCTAGGTCAGAATGCCTAAGATTTGATTTATGGTGCTGCTTGCAACATCTGGAATTGACATGCCAGTAAGCCATGATGAGATTTTAGAGCTTGATCACACCTGGGGAAGAGCAGCACTCTGTTCTGTTGCTGAACAGCTGTCTCCTGTGATACACAAAGGGAAGAAATGAGTCAAATAGTCAGATTTCTGTTGATGTTGCTGTCCTGTATATAGAGTGTGTGGACACACACTACACATGCACAAATTTAGATTTACCCAAGAACAACATTCTTTTTCTCTTATTAAGTCAGGATCTGATGCTGAAGATGTGTAGGGTCACATCATTGTACCACTGACCACCTGGCATCAGACTCATTCTTGTGCATAGTCTTACTGAAGTCTGTATGCTCACTAAGAATGTTGTAGGGCTGTCTGCCTTGACTGTCCTATTGTAGAAAGTGGGCATTTTGCAAGAATGGGCTCTAAAGGATGTGCAATATTTATTAGAACTCAGTGTACATTTTTGCAAATAAAGCCCAAATTTGTAAATATTTAGCTTACACCAGCCCCATGCTACTTCCTACTGTAAAAGTAATTAAATACAATGAATAATGACACCCAGCTGATAGTCCAGAAGACTGAGATAAGAAAGAAAGAAAGAACGAATGAACAACTCAGGGCTTTTTAAGTTTAAACACATACTTACCACTCAGTCAGTATTTTAACTTGAGTAGGACTAAATAAGCAAATATTGGTTTGAACCGAAAATTGAAAGCACTGTATAAAAATAACTAATTTTCTTTAAAAGGTTTATTTTGAATTTGTTAACATAGTTGCCTTTATAGTGTGATACTATAAACAGCACACATACAGTACATTTATTAATATCCACTATACTAGACCATATTATAATGCAATACAAAGTATATTATTGCTGCTATGCCACACTTTGTACTATAAGTAAATTTATAAATAGTTTAACAAGGTTAATACATTATATTGTTCTTAAACTGATAAATATTATATTTAAAATAATATTGTTAAATAAAAGTTGTAAGTTGTTTTAGAGTCTCATTGAGTTCAATAGGTAAATACATTGCTTATATTTGCTGGTTGAAAACAGCTATAAACTTTTCATTGTGTTGATAACCAGCTATAAATATATGACAAGTCAATCATTTTATTATCCTTCTGTAAACTATTTACAAATGTAGCCTTAATATAAAGTGGGACCATCATCATGATTATTTATTCAACACTAAATAAGTGACAGTATGCCTGAGACCAGGCAAGGAACACCACCAGGTATCTCCTGACCCAAGGATCTTATCACAAGCACTGATACCACCTATCAATAATACCTGAGTGTGCTCTTCTGTCCTGTCGGACCTCCACTATGGTTCACGGAGCTCTACATGGCTATAAGAGGTGACCTACATATCAGATATTGAAGGCCTAAATTAGATGGATGCAGAGAAAGTATCACACAGGGAAATTCAGAAGTGGGGGAAGCCTCTTGTTCTTTAACATTAGCATCAAAAAGGGCTGAAATGTAGCCTTCTGGTTAACCACAGGGAATCAAGTGATTTAGTCTCTTTTCCTAGCTGTGTCACCAGCTTCCTGTGTGGCTCTGGGCAAGAAAGCACAGCTCTCTACACCTCTTTCTCCATCAGCACAATGAGGTTAGTCAAAATGTGCTCAGTGCAGGTGTTGCTTAAATCTGTTATTGTTTATAAAGCAGCTAGTGATGCCTGGGCAGAGGGTGCCAAGAGTGTGAAGTACTATTTCCCAGCAACAGGGGAGCTCAGGAAGAGGAAACTAGGAGAAAGTGGATGAAGACAACAAGATTCAGATGGTAAGCAAGGTGAATTCATCTAGCTGAAACACTTGAGGTAAAGTCAAACATTAATTTGTTCTAAGTCCTTGGTTCTTGCTTGATCTTCCTCTTCCTTGGTCCCCTGTCTTTTCTCCCTGGGCTTCATTCTTGAGGAGTAACTGCACAGCTAGCTAAGGGCTGCCTAGATGATCTGTTTTTTTTACTACTGTTCTAGTCACTTAGGATTTCAGTGTGATTTTAACAGAATACATATACCTTGGAGCTAACACAGGGTCTTGATACTGCCAGTATGTCCACTGCTGGCTTGCCTCTCTTGGTTGCCATTTCTCCCATTCCCTGAGTCCTGGCTGAGCTCCTGGCTACTGTCCAGAACTGCCAAGTTCCAGCCAGGGGAAACTTGGTAAAAGGATGGACGGAGATTTAGAGCTCTTTACATTTCTGAGCTGAATGATGGCAGTGTTCTTTGTATGTTTTGTCAGCATGCCAACCATGACAGCAACCAGTGTGCTGGTGACAGCAATGATTGGACAGCCTTGTGTCTGACATAACATCAGAAAGCATATAATGGCACAGTCCCAGGCTTTGACAACTGCAAAGTAAACAAAGCTGCATGGGCTTCAGAATTGGTTTATGTCCATGATACATTTGTGCTAAGATGCATCTATTATGCAATCAATAGCTTTAAAGATATTTAAAGAAACTACTTATTTTACCTAAAAGGCCAAAAGAAAGGGACAAGTTTAGGTTGGAAAAGGCCGTGAAAGGACAAAACTGAAGGGGTGTCTTCACTATGAGTAAAAGCTTTTGACGAGGGATATAAATAATTAGTAACAGGTTTCAAAGGGCCTTTGTCTCTCTTTCAATAGCACACAAAATCTTTCATGCTTCTCCAGAAAAAAGGCAGGTATGAACAAAAACCTAAATAAATTCCAATACTCAAACCTGTACACATCCCCGAGTTCCCACCCTCACATTTAAAGCTATTACAATTCTGACCACAAAAACTCTTTAGTGGCTTGCTGAACATGAGATGACTTCATGTGTAGAAAGAAAAAAACTGTCTGGACAACATCCAGATTCTAGACATTCAATTTCCTGTTAGTGGAGATGATGGAAAATGCAGGTTAAAATTTTTCATTAAAAACTAGCACTTTGGGTTCCTTATGATTTATACAAATTGTATCTTAAAGAATCCTTTGTTCTTTCTGGTTCAAATTAAAATAAGGAAGGAAAAATGAACAATTTGTACAATTCATTGCTTATAGACTTCCCATATTTTTCAGTTATGTTTGCCTGTGAATCCCAGTTTAAACCAAGCATGTGACCAATATCTACAATTATCATTCTGACAGTGAGTGGAACAAAAAAATCCTCTCATTTTGAGCATTTACAACGTAAGGGTGAAATCACTACCTTCCCCCACTACTAATATCAATAGCAATTCTTTTCAGTGGAGCTGATATTTCAAGTCAGTTCCTAAAATGTTACAACATTTATTTTCATACTTACAAGAAAGTATTGATCCTAAATGGGATTCCCTCTTTGTAATTCCCAGTAGACCATCAGGACCAGTTTTATCAGTACAGTATGGCTGCTTTGAGCTGCTCCAGTGACTCAAAATACCCATGAACTTGGCTAACTGGCCAAATATATCTGGTTTATGACTGCATATGCAGAAACATAGGGGGAGCACACTAATAAAACTGATCTTAAAAGTTTTAATGTAATAAGAACCCACAATATTACATTAATTTTAATAAAGCATAGCATACTAATCCAAATAAACAAAACACAAGTTACCATGTAAATAGCAATCCTCAGCTCTGTTCTAGATAACTGAGTTGCTGTTTCTTAACAACAGGGATGCATTTCTTTGCTAGATTTTTATATCTCGTTGTTAAACTTATTGACTTATGCCATCACTTCTCCACAATAAACTTAGCATGTCAGTCCATCTTATTCATGTATAATTAGCTGTCATAATTACAGAGCCTTTGCCTCTTTTTCCTTCCTCTGATCTCTCTGAACACCTCACCACAGATGTCATATCTCATGCTTTTGCCTCTCCTGTGATTGAATGTCATACTCCTAGACTGGGCTCAGGGCTGCAGTCCCCTGTGTATTGGCCTTGCTTACCCAGCAGGTCCAACCACATTCATATGTGAGGTTCTTCTTTTTAGGAGCATGTGACCAATGTTGACTATGGTGCTTAGACAGCCTCTTCACACCAAGTATCATATAATTTCAACAGAACAAAGGGGGAAAATCATTTAACAGGATTCCGTGCACAAAATCTATGAACAGGTCTAGCTTACCTACTGCTGCATCATCACTTGATAATAGTCTAAGCAGGCTGAGTTTCTTCAGACCCTCTCTGCTCAGTGCTTGTCTCAATCTAAAAAGTTCCTCAGCAACAACAGCTCCTTTAAAACCATCTATGGCTCTTTTTTGTTCTTGTCAGTTCCTCCAAGCACTTGCCCTGCTAATCCAAATTGCATTGGTAGGCTTCATGGAAGATTAAATTAACTAGTGTGTCTACCTGTTCCATAACAGCACCCTCATGTTTATCATGGAGACACTTATCTTCAGCCATTGTTTCCCATTTTTTGTTCTATTGATTTAATCCAGTATAGTCATGCAGCAAATATTCCAATTGCCAGGTCAGCATACACTATTCAGAAATTATCCCAGAGCAGCTCCATCTCTCTCATACTAGCTGTAGCTGACTCAGGCCAGCACATTTCAGCTTTTGACCATGAAGATGCCCAAACTTCCAGATATGAAAAAGGAGCACCAGGGTCTCTCTCAGTCTCTCATTCCAATTCCTGTAAAGTTAATCATCCTTCCAAATTAGTGGAAAGGATTCTGGCAAGGAGCTTTCACTAATGGTTACTTAAATGAGAAAAGATATCTTAAAGGGACATAACCACAGTGGATGATTCTCTTTGTGCTAGCTATTTCATTCTTATCCATGTTCTTCATTAGAAGAACAGTCCTATTGGGTTAAGTGGCAATTCCTCATAAACTACTACTCCGTTGTGAATAAAGATAGTGGAACCTGGCCCTTCATATATAGATTCCAGCTGATGATCCTACCCTAAGGAAAAGAATGGGAGCAAGAAGCAGCTGAGTTTCAGCTCCCTGATACACTTCAGTAGCACTCCAAAATCACAAATTTTTGGTTTCCAGCCAAAATATTTGTCTTTTTGCTGAAATATTTTGGACATTCAGTTTTTAGACAAAAAATAAAAAATTTCCACAGAAAGCAGGCATGTGTAATGAATCATTTTTTGTTAGACAAAAAATGAAGTTTCATTTAAAGGCCTCCTTCCCTCCCCTCCAATTTAACAGAAAAAAATTAACCAATCTTATTTGCAACCAGTCACATGCTTGTAAAAATATGTAACAAATATAATTTCCTTCAGATGTTTATCATGATCTAAGGATGATTTCATTTTTTTTTTGTAAAGCAGGAAGACTTAGCTATTTTTAGTTCTACAGAAGTCACAAGGTAGTCAAATAAATAAAACAATACCTATGGGTATGCTGGACTCAAGTACCCTGCTTGCATCATAAGTAGTTTAGTTTAATAATATATAAAATCTCCTTGCTTCACGAGTGTATATTTGTAATGAAAGGGCAGCTTTATATCTATCAGTGGGAATGAAAATGGTAATGACTGTTACTGAGAATATAATAGTCTCTGAAGTCAAAGTTGCCTAAGAAAGTCAACAAAAACAGTGAAAGATTTATGGCTAGAAAAGCCCTCCATATAGATGTATTCAGACCACCACAGCTTCCATTTACTTGAGCCCTGGGGCCTGATTCTTCTGAGTAAAACCAATGTGAGGTCCTGAAGTGGAAAAATGGGGACACAAGAGTTTTGGGCAATATATGTGCTGTCTCAGTATTCATAAGTCTAAGACAAGCCATCTCTTAGGGCACTTCCAAACCACACAGTTCATCCTGCATAAACACACACCAGAGAGAGAAACTATACACAAGCATAAAGAGAGGGAGAGCACACTACCATTGGAAAAGGAACAGCCTAGGGCCAGTATTATGTAATTTGTTTTTTACTACATAGTATACAATAATCATGCTGTAATTTTAGATATAAATTCTTTAATCTACTAAAGATCTTCCCAGTTGGATCCTTGACATTTAATACAGCTTGGTCTCGTTTTATTTTTGTTGGCATTTTTATTCCATTTTATGCATCTCATCTGAATGTGGAAAAAAATCTCCAAAGGAAAAACAATGCAAGATTTTCTATTTTCTCAGGAGAGAGCGACCGAAAGAAGAATTAAGACACATAACTAGACAAATGTGAGAGAATACGACACGCAACCAATTTTAATAATAATTGCAACATTTGCATTAGAGGCCTATAGGTTTTATTGGTATCCAAGCTCTGGTATAATTTATTGTATCCATCCGCCGTAAAGCTGGCAAGTCA
>NW_017728931.1:55356469-55360186 GCF_001723895.1 Crocodylus porosus
ACTCTAAATATGTAGAATGGCTATATCTGGGTACATCTACACATGCATGTTTACTGTGCAGTACGGACATGTGTCTACACATGCACACCTGTACTGCACCACAAATATGGCAGCTTACACTTGATTTGAATGTAAATTTGATGCCTGCATCATGCAGGCATCAATTTTACACTTGATTAGTTACTGCTCAGTAACGCATGTGTAAACATCCCTTACTGAGCAGTAACACTGCGTGCATGGACTGACTTAAGACTGAGATTTAGTCCCAAGTCAGACCCCACACAGCATTAATGGGCTTTAACACCTGCATGTGTAGATGCCTGCCTATTCCTGCTTACTGCATGGTAAATTTTAAGGCAGTGTAAACGCATGTGTAGACATGCCCTCTGTATCCTACTCTATAGCAATGTGTTTTCTCCCCACATATTTCTCACTGCTGCTTCTATCTACTGTTGCTTCAAAAGGAACACTGATGTACACAAGGGTACCTGAAGGTACCAGTATTTTAAATTTAACACTGGAAAGATCTACTCATAGTAGATCTAGACGATGAAATGTTTAAAGTGCCAGTAATCATTTGGGCCTCTCTCTACCCTAATGCTTCCCCCACAGTTAAGCTACAGGTACTGGTAGCAACAATAGGAAATGTATGGCAAAAATGCCTAGCCCAGCAGAGCTGAGCACTTCCACATGATCCAGAGTAAGTAATGTTAGTAATGCATGGTTCTGCTCCTGAAAACTGTTCTCTTGGTCATAGGTGACTGGTGTCACCTTAGTCAGGGGGAACACATCCCCCCCAGCAATCAGTCAGTGATGGGGGGGGCATCCCCTTGTGGCCAACCTCATTGACCTGGGATCAGGGGGTGTGGCTGATCACAAGGCGGCTGATTGCTGTGGCCACTTTGGGAAGTGGCTGTGGCGACTTCTGGGAGTGCCATGTCTCTCCTGCTCCCTGGCCGGCAGGAGAGCACCAGCGCTCCTGCCTGTTCCACCTGTCCATCACCTAAGCAGTGAGTGTGGCCAGTCAGGGGGGTGCACCAGCACTCTCAGGGGGTGCACATGCACCCCCTATGCATCACCACTGCTCTTGGTTCTCTGCACTCTTTTCTCCAACATGCTGGTTCTGACTTTCATGCTAATCTCACCACTGTCTTACCCTCATTTCCTTGGTCTTTGCAAGTGTGCATATGTGCACTGGCCACCAACTCCACCTGGAATAGCGGGTGTTCAAAGCTCTGGACACCTGCCCTGCTGCTGCAGACTTACCGACACCACTGTCTCTTTACCCCCAAGCTTTGCTTCCAAAAGAAGTGTAGGTTTTCCTGTAGGCATTACCCATGGTGGCAACTGCTTTCAATCTTTTTTTCTTTTACTCGAAAAGCTTAAATGGAAGATTTTATTGTCCCAATTAAGCTCCCTTTATAAAGAGATGTAAAAAGTTAAAAGGAAACATCTCCCTGGGCGAGTGTTATGGAAACTCACAGCTGGCAATTAGGTTCACTTGTAGAAATGGTAATTTTTGCACTGCAACATGTATGCCCACTAGGGCTTTGAATAAATGCAAACCTGCAGCAGGGTCTGCTTTCAGCTTCTGAGAAACTAGACTGGGAGCAATACTACTGTGACTAGTAATAGTACTAAAATGTTTTACTTATATAGAAAGTAAAATATAATATGTATTGACCATGGTGGGGAAGCTCCCCCTTCCCCACAACTAAAATGTACATTAGTTTCACACCTGTGCTACTTGTTTAGATTTCATATAGCCTTACGGTGGAATTTGTTCCCATGTTCATCTCCCTGCACCTGTTTTTTGAGGGTAATTAAATATTAAGACCTAACGGTACATTAAAGAAAAACAAAAGTAAAAATGTACTGTTGTAAATGTGAGGGCAGGAAACCTCCAAGTAATTGATAAATGAGACTGCTCTGCTCTGGCACCATCAGGAGCTGACTTATCTCCACATTCATAAAATACAAACTTGGAACACTTAGGTGACTGGGCAAAGGGCATACTTAGCAGCAAGCATATGAGAGTCTCAGTCATGCAGAATCAAGACAGTCAAGTCAGTCAAGGCAGCAGATATCCTGACGCTATCAACTACATGACTTCCAAGCTTTGCTGCATCCTACTTGTCAGGGGCCAGACAGCCACTATAGTCATTATAAATAAGAATTTAAGAACATAGGAACTTTAGACTGGAAAGGGCCTCCTGGACCATCCCTGTGGCATGGAAAGTGCTTGTCCAAAAGGTCCACAAGGAATCCTTAGTCTGGACTCTCTTGCACACCACAGCCACAGTATTAATAGCCCTACAACATATCCTAGGTAAAGAGCATGGGGGACAAGAGTGCCACTGATGCCTTACCACTGCAGTGATAGGAAGTTACTCAAGCTAAATCAGTGGTTCTTAAACCTTTTAGACTCAAGGGACCCCTCTAATATTTCTGAATTTGGTGGCACTCCATTCAAGAACTGCTGTTCTAAAGCCTCAGTGTACTTAATTTTACCTCCAGGTTGTCACACCACCGGCCCCAGCTGGAATTGTCCCATGCACCCATTTCCAGGAAGGGCTTGCAGAGCTGGACTGGGAAGCAGGTGAGGTGGGAGTAGACACTCTTGCCCACTTTAAGTTTATCTGTTAATTTAATCCAGTGGTTCTCAACCAGGGTGCCATGATACCAGTGCCACCACAGCAGCCAGGTGAATCTATGCTACATGCCTCTGTTTCCAGGAGCTGAAGTGGGAAGCAGCTGAGCCAACAGTGAGTATTCCTGCCTACATTAATTTTATCATAACTAGAAAAAAAGACCAGTACAGGAGTGTCAAATTCATCCGGTCCATGGGGGCTCAGTGGTTCTCAAATGGGATGCCACCAAATTCAGAAAAATTATGGGAGGAGTGCCTAGACTCTAAAAGGTTTAGGAGCCATTGACTGGCCTGGGGCTCATCCATGGGCCATATGAATGGTGCAGGGCCAGCCCTGCAAGCTGGATTGGACCCAAAGACCCCCCTGCCCCATCCCTGCATGCCAGATTCAGCTCCTGCAGTGCCTGCTCTGGCACTGTGCTGCATGCAGCACCTACTATGGCCGGATCAGGATACAAGTGGCACGTGGCATCCAAGCCACCAGATCCAGCCTGGGTCCCAGGGGGACTACAGCAGGTGTTCTGTGTTGTACAGTCCTGGACTGGCCAGAATGGATGCCAGATCTGGCACATGGGGGACACATGGAACCCTTCACTTCCCCACCATCCACTGCAACAAGCTGGATGCAGTGCCTGCTCTGCCCATTCCACGATCTCTGCTGCATGTGGCACTTGCCCCAGTCTGGCCAGAGCAGGCACTGTGTGCAGCTCATGTCCAAAACTGGCCAGAGCAGGTATTGTAGGCACTGGATCTGGTATGCAGGTGAAGGACCTGGACTGGGGACTGACTGATGGGCTCCATGGGCAGGATCTGGCCTGTGGGCCATATCTTTGACACCTGTGCTCTAATACGTTAGTCACATTATTCTGTTCAACGTATAAACTGATTCTATTCTGTAGAGAAGCTTTTACTGTTCTCATCACTGCAGTATCTAAGCCCAGATCCATAAAGATATTTAGGTACTTAAACTCTTAGCACTGAAATACCTGTAGCATATCCCACTCAGCAATTAACTTTTCTTTGCAAGTATCAAAGGTTTTCGTGTATTACTTGGCACACTGCCCCTC
>NW_017728931.1:55361186-55362833 GCF_001723895.1 Crocodylus porosus
GTAGCAGCTGCCGTTGGGGTCACAGAGGCCTCATGGCAGAGTCCCCTGCACAGCATGCGGCACCGGGGACTGGCCCTGGCCACCTGGCACCTGTACTGCCACTGCCCCATTGTACGGGTGCAGCATGGGTCAGCAGGGTGCTGTGTGGCTCTGCTCAGTGTTGGGCAGCTGAGGCCACTCGGGCTTAGCAGTACTGAGCCCCAGGTGACAGCTGCAGTGATGGGGAAAGACTTGGAGTGGGCACCCACTGGGGGGACTCTGGGAGCAGGCAGGGAATGGGGCCAGAGGCCCATGGTCCCCTCCCCAGTCCTCCAGCCCCCCACCCCTTACTTACCGCACGGAGCCCAGGTCCAGCTCCCTGCGACTGGCATGCTGCTTTCCCTACAGACAGGCAGTGTGCTTCAGCACCAGAGCTAAGGCCAGCCATAGAGCCACTCTGGCTGGCTACCAGAGCATCTCTGTGGAACACCCATGTCTCTGGTTACTTCAGGGCATGGCCCAGGCTCCAGCCCCACTTTTTTCCCCTTGGGGTATTTTTTGACCCCTGGATATCCAGGGTTCTAATTCTGTCCCCATGCTGCAAACAGGGATGGTTTTTTTTGTTCCCGCATGTGCCTCTTGCAGCAACTCAAAGGGCTTTGAGTTGCTGCAAGAGGCACATGTGAGCTCATCTGGATGTGCCCAGTGGGTGTTTGCATAAGTAAGCCAACAGTTAAATAGGAAAAAAACTCTATACAAGACCCTCAGGATTTCCTTAGAAACCCTACCTTGCTGTCTGCCTGGAAATGTTTGAGAAGGATAAAATTTATGTTTCTTGATAATTTTGCTAATAATCAGATGACCCAGCTTCTTTTATGTCTGCCTTTCAAGATCATTCTGATGTAACATCACGAGAATAAGATCTTTGTTAGTTCCAAATTACTGGATTTGTTCACTTCATATTAACTAGTCACTATTCCTTGAACAAGTGTCATAAGCAAGATTTTCTTTGTATATTTTCTTTCCTACTACCAGGCCCTTCTCCCCTGGGATCCAGAGGGTAGACCACGGTCTCCCTCCAGGACAAGGAAGGACTCGGGGACCTCCCATTCTGTCCACCCAAGGGGATGGACCAAGGTGGTCAAGGGCCCCAAGGCCTGCCGCACAAAGACCCCTGCCCCGCTGGAGCTATGCAACAGGTACAAACCTCTTGCAGCCCCAGCAGAACCTGCTAAGTTGCCAGCTTGCACAGGCAACACGGGCACTACTGTAGCTACTGCCCCGCTTTCCCCTAGACAAAACACAAAAAGTGTTTGTTGTAGGAGACTCCATCTTGAGGGGAACTGAGGAGGCAATCTGCCACTCTGACCCCTTAGTCCGGAAAGTCTGCTGCTTCCCAGGAGCCTGCATCTGAGACATTGTGGAGAAGATCCCTAAACTCCTCCAGCCCACTGACCACTATCCCAAGCTCCTTATCCGTGTGGGCACCAATGACACGGCTCGGAGCGCTCCCAGCCTGGTCATGAGGTGCTACAGGGATTTGCAAGCAGGGCTAAAGGGTCAGGGGGCACAGGTGGTGTTTTCTTCAGTCCTCCCAGTCTCGGGCTACGGGCTGAGGAAGGAGAAGAAGACTCAGGTAGTTAACCAGTGCCAGTGTCATTGAGAAGG
>NW_017728931.1:55365794-55376380 GCF_001723895.1 Crocodylus porosus
AGCACCTACACTGAATGCCTTCAAGAGAAATTTGGATGCTTATCTTGCTGAGATCCTATGACCCCAGCTGACTTCCTGCCCCTTGGGTAGGGGGCTGGACTCTATGATCTTCCAGGTCCCTTCCAGCCCTAATGTCTATGAAATCTATAAGAAGCTATTACCAAGAAAGACAGAAAAATTCTTGATCTTTTCATTTTAACAGTCTTGAATAATACATCAAACACAGACATGCCCAGATTATGTTGCCAGCTTGTAAATACTTCTAGATTTACAGTTGCTGGATACGTACCACAAAAAGTAAAATTTGATTTCAGTTAGTCTTTTAATCATGGCTCTGCAAATGTGAGTTTACATGGCTGTACTGTACTGTATAAGAAAAGGAACAGACATTTCAGCCAACAATATGTGGAAGTCTTTTGCTCTATTGGCAAGAAAGATGATATTTAAATATTCTTCCCTCAGGGAAGCATTTTCCCCCCCTGAAGATTTATGTTTTCAAATTTGGCCTGTTTGTAGTACCTGTTTAGTGTACGGGAGATAAGCAAAACTTGGAGCTACATCCAAAGAATAAGACAGACTGAGAACTGAACTTGCTTGTTCATAGGCAGTGTTATTAAAAAAAACTGGCTCTCTCCCCAGAACCATAGAATAATTCTCTTTATAGCCCCTAAGCCTGACACTACTGCAAAAACCTACAAGATAGGGTAGGGTGTTTAGTAAGAGTTTTGATGAGAACAGCTGCAAGTCTAGATCAAGGGCATTTCTTTCTAGCAGAAGAATAATTCATTTCCCCAAACATTTTTAAATAGCTATTATTTATAATAAAAAAGTGTGCCTATATATCATGCATGTTTAAAGTGATAGTAAGAAACCCTCAGTAGTGCTGTGTTGCCTCTAATTTCAGAAAATAAAAGTGTTCATAAGATTTTGAAAGAAAAATGTACTTGGGAACAGGAAATCATCATCTCCCAACCTGCCAACATAGACTGTGACAAAGGAAGTGGGACACTAGGAATTCAGCAAACAGGTAAGGGCAGGATATGGTGCCATGTCATCCCATTGCGCTCCTTGCTGTTTCACATCAATGAATTATGGGCTCTTTGGATTTAAAGACTAGGGACCCAAAAACAGAACATTGCAGAAATCTGAAGAAATGAGCTAGTCTCACAGTGTCAGTCCTGAACCTGGGCCTGAACAGTGAGGTGCTATGGTGCTGGACATGCCGTTTAAGAGAACAGATGTAAAACTGAGAGCCTGGCCCCTTGTGGGCATTAAAAATCCCATGGAACTTTTCACATGACGGATGCTAGCCCCAGTAGCAAGGCCACATGTCAGTTTGGGTTATTATATTCTGTCCATATGCTTTCTTCTGATTTCACTAGGAGTAGTGTTCTTTGCTTCCTCCACTGGACAACACAGGTTGCAAAGGGACAACTTGGGACACTGAGTCCACTCAGCTGGCCCTGTTAACTGTTTGCCATTTTCCATCCCAAGGCAGTGGCATTTCAAGAGCTGGTAAAGTGCAGAGCCAATTCCAAATGCCATGGACTGACATGCATGCCAAAAACCCTGGGGGAGGAAGAGGGCCAAAAGATCTCTCAGGCCAGAACCACAGGTGTTGCAAAGAGGCATTTGTAGGCAGAATCACTTGACAAATGGCCTCAATACTATAGGTGGCGGAAGGCCGGGGCTAATGGGGCTTAGCCTCCCCCGCCCAAACTTTTCACCATGGCCTGTGACAGCAGCAGCACCATGGCACTGCCATCCCACAGCGCCCAACACCGCTCAGCGTGCAGTTGCATCTCTGCCGCCGCATACAGCACCAGCATGTGCTGGCCCTGCAACAGCTCTGTGGGAGGGAGGGGCAGGGGTCAGGTGGGGCCAGCCCCTCCCTCGCCCCCCCCCCCCCCCGCGTATAATAATTTTCCCCCACTGCTTACAGCACATTCCCCGAGGAACCCATTGCAAAAGTGGATTGACCCGGCTACTCCATTCTGCAGAGGATGTCTACCAGAGGATGTTCATCCAAACCTATGCTGCACAGCCCCAGAGGCCCAGCAAAGGAGCACTTCCTGTACTCAAAGCCTGCCCAGGGAAGTATAAGACCTGTCACAAACTGACCCCAAGTCATTGTCTGCCAGTGCAGTCTTTGGCACTTAACATAGAAAAACCAAATACACCAAGTAAATATAAGGGCTATATTCAACAAGGGATTTAAACATCCAAAGTGGGACTTCGGACATTTAGGAGTCCAAGTCCAAAATTACAATCCTGAAGGCCCCAGTAGCAATCTCTCTATACTGGAGGTGTCTAAATGCCAGCAGCACCTCTCTTTTTTTACTTTACAATTCTACAGATGCCTAGGTTTGTCTCTCTCCATGTCAAGCACATCCCGGTCTTGACAAGGTCAAGCATCCCAGTGCCTACCTTGTAGGATCCTAGGAAGTAGGGACTTCATAAGGCTAATTCAACCCCCTGTTGAATAGTAGAAAGTGGTGAAAAAATAAACTTCTATGCAGTTTGGAGTCACATAGTATGGGAGCTGTCCTATGGCAGAAAAAAATCTGGTAGTCGTTAGAGAGTGTATGGGCATTTTTACACTACACAAGGGTTTAATTCTTCCTAAATTGAAGCGGTGTTTTTTTAAAAACCACTGATTCGATTTAGGGTGAAGTAAATCCCTGTGTCATGCCGTGTCAGAGCCCAATCCTTACCTGCCTGTCCAGCGGTGGGTAGGGGAGAATGAGGTGCTGGCAGGCAGAGTGTTTCCTGAGCTGCAGGGTGGGGAGGAAGAGGGGGGCTTCCCTCTGTGGCAGAGGCAGCCCTCCTGCATGTGGCATCCGCCCACAGACACCTGGCTCGGGCAGTCCTGGTGGGTAGCACCAGGCCCCCACACAGCTCAGGCAGGCAGAAAGGCTCCCGGGAAGAAAAAAAAAAAAAAGATTAGGCTAGGCTCACTGCTTTTTTCCCCCCTCACCTTCTGTGGATCCTACCTTCCCAGGCTGCTGCCGGCCTGCCTGCACAGTCTCTGAGCCACACGGAGCCTGGTGCTTCCCTCCACAGCTGCAGGGTAGGAAACTAAAACTCCTTGGAGGCATTTTACTTTGCAGTGCCCCAAAGTCATTTGCTGCGTCCCAAAGTCATTTAAGGCGCATTAAGCTGCCAAATGTGCTCCAGCGGCTGGAATTAATGCACAATACGCCACCAAATGTGCAACCAGTAATGCCATTAAAGCAGTGCAAAAGGCATTTAACACGCTTTAAAGCGTCACCTACAAACCACCCGAGTTAATACTTTAAAGAACAGTGGGACAACTTGGTTGTAATTAAATAATACCCTTTCAGACTGGATATTTTAAGATGACTGCATATTTGAAACTACTATTTCAAGGGAAATTGCTGTTTCCATACATCTAAAACTAGGTGCTATTCTTAGTGGGATTAAGCACTGCAAAATTTGAAAAAGCACACAACTCTGGTGTTGCTTTGGGTGAGATACTTATTGTCAATAGCTACATGTAACTGCTGGAATGTAGCATGCTAATAAATTAAATTTGATAAGCATGCATACTTGCCATTAGCTTACCAAAAAGCTGCTGTTATTATTTTGCAGGTAAATACAAGCAGTGTTTAAATGTAGGGAACTGAAGTATGCCACATACGTAAAATGCCAGTTATTTTGGAAGGGCAGTTTCTTGAACTCAAAATTTGTTTAAAGCATGGAAGCATTAAACAATGCAGTTTATAGAGTCCCCTCTCCATTGCAAACGTCACCAGCCCATTCTACTCCATGGTCATAATAAATCAGAAGAGTGGGAGAGCTGGTCACAGTTGCATGTCTTCACAGTACATTGCCTTATGTTGGGACAATGGGACACAAACCAGTGGAAAAGCTACAGAAACTCACCAGTGTAGCACCTCCTGCTGCTCCTAGTACAGCTTCTACTGCTTAGATCAAATCCCAGTTTTCCCATGGGGGACACTGTCTGCTGTTTGCTTTAATCAGAGGAGGGAGACAAGGTGCAGTTTTCCATTGCCCTCTCCGCTGCCCCCGCCCCCACTTTAAACATTCATTGGTAATAAAGGGATAAATGCCAAGGGCAACTGACTACTTTAACACTGGAGGCTTTGGCCTCTTTGTTGAAAAGAACACACCAGTTTCTCTCCAGACCAGAGCACCTGCTGCCTTGACATGACTTTTTGCTTAGGAGGTATAAATTAGAGAACATCAGATACTTCTTACTGCCTTAACCAAATCAGGAATTAATCCTGGAGTCTTCATACTATAGCTTGACTGTTGTTAGAAAGCACCTGTAGACACAGTGAGCTACATAGCATTGTAGCAATTTGTTTTTAGACTTTGGGGATAGATCCTCAGCTGGTGTGAACTAGCATACCAATGGTTTACCAAAAGAGTTACTAATCCTTTAAGTTTCAATGCTATTAAGCTCTGATATGGAGTCAAAATTAGTATTTCTATGGAAAACAGAACAGATGGAAAACTGTATAGATAATCCTTCCTTTGAATTCAAAGCCAGGGGGAAACTAAACTGCAACTTATTTATTCATACTTGATCCTTTGAGTTTTGTCCTGGGATAGTCTTATGGGTTTCTTATTGAGCTTAGTGTGAACTTCTAAAAGAAGGATTTTGGCCCTAGATGTCTACAAGCAAATGATAATTTCTCTCTGCAGAATTCTCCTACCTTTCCAGCATCATCTTAGATGTTTATTTACTTAAAGATTGATAGTGATCCCCAGCAGCATGACACAGGGCATCTTACCTCAAAGAAAACAATTAGCAATACTATAGCATAGCTAAATTAATAGTTTACTTTCCTGTTTGTTAATGCCTATCATTCATTCTTCTATTTTATTCCAAAGGAAAACAAAATGCAGTTCTATGATTCTAGTTCTGACCACCACCACTTTGAACTGAAGCTCAAACTCTTGGTATACCACTAGGGGAAAGCAGGCTTTAAAATCTTAATAGGCCCTCCACTGAGGATACTTCACCACTAATAGAAAGTGGAAGCCCAGTGAGAAGAACTGGAAACATCTCCATCCCCCATGATGGGTCTTAGCTAGATAGAATCTCTCAAAACTGCTTGAGTTACCAATTTGAGCAAAAACCAGAAATAGTACAGTCTGGAGCAGCTTTTAAAATTTTCTGTTGTATGCAGTATTGGAAAGATTCTAGCGTTTTCACACCATTTTTTTCATCACTTAGGGAATAAAACTTTTCCTTTTTTCTTTTAGCCATTCTGCTTCTCTGGTTTACTTCATTTCTCAGATACAAAAGAGGTATGGAAGTGAGGTTTCTTAGTTAACTAGCATTTCTTTCTTCTACAGAATTACGTTTACATAATAAAATGACATTTCAATTAGTAGTTCTTTTTAGCTGGTTTGCATACTAACTCATTGACAGAAGTGATAAATATTTAAAGGAAACACGGACACCACCAATTTATCAATAGTCACATTGTCATCAAAATTTGGACTTGCTATTGTTATAAGTAAAAATTCAGAATTAGAAAGACATTGGAGGGGAAAACCTCTCTCTTTCCTATGTGTTCATTTCGTAGAATTAACAGTACCTTTGTGATTGCCATTACTCTCAGGTACCTTGCAGTTTGTGTAGGTTTTTCCACAAAGCACCAAGAAAGACAGAAACATTTATGATAATAGAAAAATGAAATTGTAAAACTACTCTAAAATGGAGTAGAGACATAGATGGTCTGAAGCAACTGTAAGCCCCAGTTCAACTTATTTGTCAGCATTGATTTAAAATACGAGTGAACTTACCTCTCCTCCAGTGCAGGGAAAGGGACTTGAGTATCTAGAAGTGCAAATTGTTCCTTTCTTTGTCGCATCATCTTCTAGGCCAAAGGTTGCTGAACAGTTAGTGGCAAAATATTTGTAAGGCTTCCATGTTTTCCCAAAATCCTGAGATCGCTCTAGAACCATTGCTGCTGGCCTTGGTGACCTGAACACCATGATTAAGTGAGTGAAGTAAAATTCAGCTTCCAAATCCAGCTGGATTTTCTCCCTGTGTACATCCTCAGCTGACTGCCACCAGGTGCGTGGATATCGGAAAGAAGAGTCAGCCATGGCAGAGGGCAAGTGAGCCAGGTGGGAATACGCAGCATTGCATTTGTTGCACTTGGGCCGCTTACAGGTCAGGTCTGCATTCTCACTGTATGAGCAGTAAAACTCTGTGGAGTTGAGTCCACATGTGGTATCTGTCCACAATCTCCGCCCGTGAGCTAGGTTTCCCATCCTAGGGTTGCATGCTTTTTCACAGTGGGACCCAACTCCAACAACATTGCTCAGCCCTAAGTGAAGGAAAACACAATGTCAATCTAGAGCAACACAACTGTCATGGCTTTGTGCTCAGCCTACAGTGCAAACCTCACATACCGTAGTAAACTATGAAGCCCAGTAACTCCTGGGCTTACTATGGTACCACTGCAGTGGGAAATGGAAGGCCTCCTCTTTCTACTCCATGTTAGGGAAAGTCAAGCTTCTTTCTGAACTATCCCGGGTCCTGTGGGTTTGGAGTGAAGCTTCCTGAAAATCCCACAAATATTTTTAGTATTTGAGGAAGGTGTTGAATAGCCCTCCCTACCCCAAGATCCAAAAGGAGACCTATGCAGTCATAGGAAAGTCATAAAACTACTGAGATGGGCTGGTCCAAGCATACCTGGGCAGCAGCAGAACTAGGGATGGGCAAGCAGGGCACCAGACCTGGGCACCAACTTTGGAGGAGTGCCAGGATTCCCCTCCCCCCTAAATCCTCTCAGAGTCTATGCTGTGGCAGCAAAAGCAATTCCACAACATTGCTCTTATAGCAGCACTTGGGTGCACAGACACCACACTACTGCTTTAAGAGCAACAGCTGGGATGGGCAGATCATACTGCAGTAGCTGTGGTGGCAGCACTTGCTGCCACCACCATTGGGCACTGTTTTTGAGCCCCCACCATAGGTGAGATTCCTGTGTACCCCCACAACTTGGAACCAGTGCTCCTCCAGAGCTCAGCAGCACCTTTCCCCCAGGACTGCCCAGGGCACAAACCCTGCTTGTACCTCTGCGCATGGTTCAGATGAGGCAGGAGAAAGAGAGGTAAGCTGTAGGAGGGGAGCCAGTTGATGTACTTTAGTGTTTCTGCTGTGCAAATAATAGTTCTCTGAACTTGGAGGTTAATTCAGCTTGAGTGAAGTCAAGAGTGTGGTAAAAATATTTTACAGCATTCTACCTACGCCCTCCAATAGTCAACACCCTTCCCCAAACTCTCCATCTGCAGCCAGCACCCCACACTGCTCTCCACTCTGAAAGAAAAACTTTCAGTTGAAATGGTGCTGGTGAATTGCCCTGCAATTTAGTCTGTTTAGTTTTTGCTTAGGTTTGTCTACAAGTCTTTTTGATTTTTAAGACTCGTACAATTCAAGTGTCCAAGCAGAAAATAAAAGTCAAACTGCGAGCTCAATATGAAGCCTTTCGCAGTTACAGTCATGGTTTGGTAATTTTTTTATTATAAACCTTCCATCTATTTGTAAAGAAACTGGCAGTTTCTCAGGAATTAAATTGGATTTTATGACCCATAACCATTAACCTTTAAAACAAAAGGGCTCTAAGGACTCCAAGATGGGCATATCAAGATATTTTAGATGCATAATATGTTCTTTATCATAATCAGCTTTGTACACGGACGATGCCTGCTCCTCCACTCCCTTTCTGGAACATTTTGCTAATTCTGAGTGTCATTTCATCGTAACGTCTAATACATCCTTCCCGGGGGATATTAGAATTATCCAACTCCTGTCTACAGGGCAATAACTGCACTGGGGTTCTCCCCTTCACTTGGAGAGGTAGGCTTAATGATGCCATTTATCTTCCTCCAGCTTTCTACTTACAATGACCCATTCAGGTTATACAGACAACATGGAAAAGTGTGTGGAACATTGGGTCTATATATGTATTATAAAAGTACTTAAACAGGTGAATTTCATTGGATAAACGCTCTTGGAAAGTTGTTACTGAGCAAGAAACTTATGTTACTAAGTCACCTCCAGGAATAAGCTATAACTAAAATTAAGCAATCCCAACTCAAAGACAGAACACATTCAAACACACTCATACCCATAAAAGTAAATAAACACAACTGCAAAATTCAGTTTACACTTCAGTCTTCTAGAGGGCCTTTGCAAAGTATTATACAAATATTAACTAACCTATACAGCTCACCTGAGAGGCCAGTAAGTATGTGCTATTATCATGTGTATTATCAACAAAGCCTGCCATGGGCTGGCTTAATTTAAGCATTGATAGCTTTCTTGGGTTGTTGAGCTAGTTACCCAACACAGGGGAATTACCAGCAAACAAGTGAATGCTTTCTGTAGTGCCCTCTGCCATTTCACCTTAAGCTCATTACCTCTACAAGAAGGCACTTCGGGGAAGACTTGAGATAGGAGTGCTTTGTCAGAACTGCAATATGATTTTGAAAGTTAACACAGAGCACTATCTTTTTTTGTGCAGCATTATACAGCATACAGAGATACAGGCCCAAATCCTGGACCCATGGAAAAAGTCAATAATAACGATTTCACTGGTGACAGGATATTATCTGCAGTCCTGCCGCAAGGAGCTACAACAGTTCAGATGCAAAATGCATTCTACCTCAAATGAGCAGTGTAAATAAACCACTTGTCTATAGCCTTTTGAGAGACCTATCCTTTCAGGGCTCTCTGACCAGGCTGGGTTCTGTGATGAGATGCTGAATACTAAACTCTCATTGAAGTCTATAGGAGTTGAGACTACTTGTCACCTCTCAAACCCATTCAACCCAGCAGCTTCAAGCCCTTACTCATATAGCTCTATTGATTTTAATGGGCTTGGTATCCATCCTGTATTTCCTTTCTCATTTGGGGTCAAATCATGGGTCTACTGAGGTCAATGGGAGTTATGCCCTTGACTTCAATGGGGCAGGCCTTTGTTGTGGGCACACACAAAGCCATTTCATGTTCAGCCAGTGCAAGGAGACAAAGCAAAGCCTTTTAAATGGCATGTTTCTCCAAATAAGAAAACCCAGGCTGATGAATGCAAAGTGTTGCAGATGATGAGCTGTGACAGTTTTCTGGCATAGGGCTGTTTACCACAAGACTGAAGCAAGACAGCATACTGGTATTAAAGCATAAAGATTTCTGCACTGTCAGCCACAAATTCATGACAGCTTTTCCACATCCAAAGAGAGGTGCTTTCCCCACATTCACACACAAACTTAAGTACATGCTAGTTCAAACCCTATATAGTATACATGCCACTGATCTGCTGTCTTTAGTAATGATGAACAAGCGCATGTAGTGCGCACCATGATTCACCTTTAAAATATCCAGGAAAAAAATCATATGGTTCCTGTTCCAGTACTTTTTTTGTTGAAGCAATTGCTCCAAGACATTTTACCTTTGCAACTCATTGTATTATTTCCCCATAACAGGCTGTTTAAAAAAAAAGCAAACAACAGTCAGCCTTCCAGCTGAAAACAGCTCCAGGAAACATTACATAAACAGTTTATATAACAAAATATGAATGCCCAAGTGTCTGAAGTGTTTAAAAATCCTTCTATGGAAAGTTTTAAGGACAAAGTATTTACTCAAAGTTCACTTTTGGGGAGGGCGATGAGAATGGTTTCAAAGCTTTGGTCTCATCTGTGCACCGGTTTTGACATTACTGCTGTCAAGATAATCACTTTGAGCACTAGACAGGAAACTCCTTTCTAGAGGGGCACCATTCCTGAATGCAGTGATCATCCTTAATTCTGCTTTCCTGCAAAGTAAAGGTGCTACTCCAGCATTGTGTTTGGCACCCTGGGGTGTCAGCTCTATGGGGTAGTAGCGTCCAGACACGCTTATCTGCTTTCAGATCTTTGCCTTGTGCATCAGCTTGCAAGCAGGAGTTGCTTCAGAAAGAATGGAGGAGTCCGACCTTCCCCTTCGGAGTCAGATGCGACGGGCAGCACGCAGCCCTGAACAAGAGCGTCACCTCCTCTACCCCTGCAGCGCCGGGTTCTCACTGTCTGGTGCACTGCCCTGCCCTGCCTCCTATGCATGCCAGGGGCTTCCCACCTGGTCCAACATTCACCTCCAGCTCTGCCAGTCATGCCCGTCCCCCCCCACTTATGTCCCTTTGCTTCCAGCTGAACACCCCCCTTCCTGGATGCTCACGGTCCTGAAATACTTGCAGCCCACAGCAAGTGCCAAGGGGCACACGGGGAGCCTCCAGCAATTCCCCTGCCATGCAGGGCTGGAGGAGGAGGGAGGGAAGCCTGCCACGGCTCACCAGAGCGCAGGTGCCCCCTGCCAGCGGGGGCTGGGGAGCGGACTGCTCCTCACGGGGCTTGGCTGCCGGGGCTGCCTTAGCCACGACGAGCCCCCCAAGGGGACGGGGCGGCAGGGAAAGGGCGGAGAGGGGGCGCAGAGGAAGAGAGAAGCCCGGCGCCTCCCCACAGCGACCCGCCGCTCCCTGCACCCCGCGGGGTGGGAAGCACTTGGCCCGCACACCCCGGGCTCAGCTTGTCTTTCTTTCTTCTAA
>NW_017728931.1:55376553-55386675 GCF_001723895.1 Crocodylus porosus
GGCGCCCCTCTGGCGGGCAGCCCCACGGCGCCGCCGCCCGGCCCGCTCCCTCACCTGCGCCGCCCTGGCAGCCGGGCCCGGGCCTGAAACAGCGCCTTGCTCCTTCCTGCAGTTCCCACTGCCCCACCCCAGCCCCCAGGACAGCTCAGGGAATTAAATATAGGGGGGATTCAAATCCAGTACCCTTAAAGAGTGTCCCCTAAGGCGGAGAGGGGGGTGAGGGGGACCCCCTCGCACGTGCCAGAGTGTGGCTCCCGAAGGCATGCCCCTCAGGGCAGACGCCGGGAAGGAGCCAAGGCTCTGCTGCTACAACAAGGGTCCATCCCGGGCACACTGACGTCTTAAGCGGCGAGGTTGTGGGTGTTTTGGGCACTCTGCCCCAAAACGTTGCCGACCCCTGGCCTGTGTTTTACGACATGATGGTGTCGTGTCTCGTTAAACACACTGGTTTTAAGGCGTTGCACAAGGTGGAAATGAGCCCAGAGCTCAGCTCCGTTCAGCTTTTGATACGTGAGTGAGACACTCGTGCTCCTATGAAAGGATTTCTTGTCACCCTTAGGAGGAACTAAAACTGCCTTTCTAATGCACGAGTTAAGTAAGGACATGAACTACATCTCCACCTCCCCATCCTAGGCACTTCTGGTCATTCCTGCCCTGGCTCTTCTCTACTCTTCAGTTTGGTTCCCCTTTTTGCCAAGTGCAGCTGTGAGGAACACCTGTCTTCTCTGCAGCCACCAGCCTGACCAGACCAAGACCGCAGGCCTCTCGGAGGTGCCGCAACCAGTCTGCAGCCTGTAGTAGGATAGCAAGAGATTAGATAGGTGGTTCTGGGACAGAGGGTTCCTGTCTAGACACACACATATGCTGCACACATCTGGAGAGAGGAGAAAATGACAAGAGGGATGGAAAGGCAAAGCTGCCTTTTGTGTTACATAAAACTTTTGTGTGGATACTCACCAAAAATCAGCCTAGTTATCTCTTGTTTCTGTGACTAGAAAGATAATTTCATACAGCAGGTCCAACGTTCAGCTGCTACAATATGGCTGATAACATGACTCTGATAAATCTATGAGGTCACATTGATCGTTCATGAGCATGACAGAATTATGTAACTGAGAGTCAACATGGCTGTGTTTATGAAACATTTTCTAATCCAGTTCGCAATACAGAACAGTGACATATGAGTGGACTAGTTTTAAAGCCAATTCTTGTCATCCAAGTTCAAAGTGTAAAGAAAAGTAGAAAACCATTTTTAATTGTTGCAACATGCCTGCTCCCCACATTAGATTCAGATCAGTAAAAGTCATCATGCAGAAGTATTCTCTCCTCATTCTCACCATCCTTTGCTTAGACAATGCACGTGAAACCTGAAATGGCAATTGCTTGAGGAAAAATATGTTCTGTGAAGGGCCCCCAAAAATGCCCTCAGGATACAACAGAAACAGATGAGGTCCAACGGACGACTCTACCCCAAATATTAAGTAATTCATTCCCTGCCCTATTTGTGTCATTTCCCAGTCAAAGAAATTTTCCTATTCCAAAGATGTTGAAAAGAACCAAAAGAACAATACATATTTCCAATGTTTTTAAATGATAGTTTCTCTCATTTCAGACACTGGTTCCAAACTGATCTAAAACTCATTAATCAAGTAACTTCTACTTCTTTAGAAAGTACAAGCTCCACTTTCTATTTTAGACATCACTGAAAGTGGCCATTTGAGGCCTCACTCTGAGCAACCTAAGTCAGTGGGAGTTTTGCCATTGCTGTAGAACAGTACAGGACTAAGTGTTCAGTACTCATAAAGGTCAGAATCCTAAATGGAAGAAAAGACAGCCTAAGAAAACTGATGCTATATAAAAAGAGGACTACAACAAATGATTTTTTTTATCATTCATGTGTAGTTACAGATAGTACAAGCAGCATCATATACTGGATAAATGGTGCTATTCACCCCAGTGCTTATATAGGTAATAAGGCTGACTGGGTGCATCTACACAAGATGCTTACTGTGTATTAGCCTAATAATACTGCACAGTAGTGTGGCAGTTAATAACCCTGCTAATAGCCTCCTGCACAGTGTTAGCCCAATGTGCAGTAACCATTACAAAATAATCACACACCAGTGCTACTGCACAGTAACTCTAGTTACTGCGCATGCAGTTAGTGCTTCATTAAAGAAATACTAAACTAAATCCACAGTACCTAAAGAGCACTAATGAATGTATAAACATGTCCACTGACTGCTTAATTTAACTAAAATGATTGAGACACGGAATGGGTGACAGCAAAGGGTTTTTTTTAATTGTACACGATCAAGAAAAAGTGTTGGTTGGGCATGTGTGGTGTTGGTGTGACTGTACACCATTTTTATTGTACTTTATTTCAGGGTTGTCCAACTGGGGGCCCATGGGTCACATACAGCCCATGATGGATCAAATTGTGGTCTGTGGGACCAGAAATTCCATGTCAGGATGCGTGGCAGTGGTGATGACCCTGGCAGCTTCTAGAGCCACTGTATAATCAAAGCTAGCGCCTAGGTGGTTAACACTGCTTTTGCTTGCCCCACCACTGAATTTTTAGATTGAAGTCTCTATTGGGGACACGTCTAGTGGCAGGAAAAGGAGTACCAGTGTGGTCAGCACGGAGGGTTTAATGCTGGTACTGCTCACCCTGCTGTCAGAAGTGGGTTGTCTAGGCCCACCACTGCACATGTGTTGGACAGAACCGTTTTATTAGATTACAGGGGTGCTCCAAGTTTAATAGGCACTGTACACACACAGAAAGATCTAGTCCCTGTTCCCAAGATCAAAGGCTATATAGATATGGCACTATCCATAGAAGAGAGTCTTATGTTCATGTTTTCTTATGTTTTCTTCTCTTTATTTTGTTTTTTGATACTTTCTTCGTATTCCATATTTGATGTCAAGCTTTTGTGATTCTTCATGTGGGTGGATCCAGGATTTTGAAAAAGGGGCTGCAGAATGTGTGGGGAATCATCATATATAACAGAATGGAGTTTTTCTCCAGTTAAAGAAACCTAGAAGCTTTAGTTTTATTCTAGAGGGCTAGCACCATACTATTCACAAAAATTAACTATTGGAATGTGCACCAATTTGCCAGATTATATATAAAGTTTGAAAAAGCAAACTAGATACAAATAGTCAGAAGATATTGCATTGTTAGTCCTGTAGTCATTATTCTGTAGTTAAATATTATATTAACATTATAGTTAAATACTCAGACTCACAAAACAAAATCTGGCTTTCTTGAATGTCTTGACAGTGCCTCCAAAACTTCACTGTCAGCCATTTGTACACTTCAGTTCACATTATCAGCCTGAGTTCAGCTTTTTACCTAGAGTTAAAAACAGCCCGCAGGGCTGGGAAATACAAAAGAGACATTAGCAGGAATGGCTAAAGGACAGTAAAACTGCAGAAGAAAGGATCATTTGAATAGTGGAGCATCAAGATTATTGAAAAGGAGAGTGGGTTGTTAACACCTTTGGAGTGGAGAGAAAGTAGCAGGAATCAGGGAGAGAATAATGTTATCACTATTTTCTACCCCATATCTACTTTTGGATTTTAAATTGATTCCAAATTTGTTCTTAATTGTTAGCTCATGGAACTTGCACTCTCCTTCAGATTCAAAGAAGTTTCTTAAACTTTTTAGTTTGGAGGCAAGAAATGAATTTTTTACAGCAAAATCCAAGACCTTCCACCAGATTTCTAATTAAGCATATTGTAACAGGCAGCCAGGAGCTCCTGTTACTTCAAGGAAAAATTGCAGTGTGCAGCTGAGCAGGAGCTAGCTCAGGGGTGGGCAAAATCTGGCTCGCAGGCTGCATCTGACCTAAAAAATTTAGAAAATTAATATTCATCTGCCCTTGGTTCCTGCCAAAAACGACAGGAACCAAAGGCAGTAGGACCCAGGGGAAGCCCAGTGGGCTCCCACAATAGCAGGGCCTGCCCCATCCCGCCACCCCAGCTGGGCTGTCTGGGACTGGATGGCTGCCCTGGCTGGAACCTCAGGTAAGGGGGAAGGTGGGGGAAGGGCAGGGGAGGACACCGGGGAAAAATGGCCTGGTGAAAAGCTGAGCACAGGTGGGGGGAAAATAGCCCTTTGCTTGCCCCGTGGCCAGTGCCTTGCTGTGTAGCAGCTTGTAGCCCATGTGGGGCTGCCTGTGCCTGCTCCAGACAGCCCTGCGTGGGCTGCAAGAACCTGAGGCAGCCGAGGGGCTGCTTTTCCCTGCACTCAGCACCAGCTTCTTGCCAGGCCTTCAGTCAGCACAGATGTAGTTAGGGATCTTCTGGAAGGGCTAGACATTTTTAAATATGCAGGTCCAGATGCCGTCCACCCGAGGGTGTTGAGGGAGCTGGCAGGGGTCATTGCAAAGCCCTTGGCCCAGCTGTATGAGCATTTATGGTCATCTGGCCAGTTGCCGGGGGATTGGAAACTAGCTGATGTGGTCCCAATTTTCAGGAAAGAGAGGAAGGAGGACCCAAGTAACTATAGACCTGTAAGCCTCACCTTGGTGCTCAGGAAGATCTTGGAGAGAATCATCAAGGAGCACATCTGTGGGGGACAAGCAGGGGAGACCATGCTCAGGGGCAACCAGCATGGGTTCATCAAAGGCAGGTCCTGCCTGACCAACCTGATTGCTTTTTATGACTAAGTAACTAAATCCTTGGATGATGGTGTCGCCATTGATGTAGTCTTTCTAGACTTTAAGAAGGCCTTTAACACTCTCTCACCTCATCCTCATCAATAAATTAAGCGACTGTGGCATTGATGCCTACACAGTTGGATGGGTAAAAAATTGGCTGATGGGGCGCACGCAGAGAGTAGTGGTGGATGGGTTGTACTCAACCTGGCGAGATGTGGGCAGTGGGGTCCCCCAGGGCTTGGTCCTCAGGCCCACAATGTTTAACATCTTCATCAGTGACTTGGATGAGGGGGTTGAAAGCACACTGTCCAAGTTTGCTGATGACACTAAGATGTGGGGTGAGGTGGACACACTTGAAGGGAGAGAGAGGCTGCAACTAGATTTAGACAGACTATGAAAGTGGGCAGATGAGAATAGGATGGGGTTCAACGTAGACAAATGCAGGGTGCTGCACCTTGGGAGAAGGAATCCATACATACAGGAATCCATACAGACAGGCTGGGGAGTTTCCCTCTTGAAAGCACAGAAGCAGAAAGGGATCTTGGAGTCATGACTCCAAGATGAACATGAGTCACCAATGCCAGACTGCAGCCAGCAAGGCCGGCCATGCCTTGTCATGCATCCAAAGATGCATCTCAAGCCGGTCCAGAGAGGTGATACTCCCCCTCTGTGCGACTTTGGTCAGGCCACACTTGGAGTACTGCATCCAGTACTGGGTGCCACACTTTAAAAAGTATGTGGCCAGCCTGGAGAGGGTTCAGAGGAGGGCCACCCGCTTGGTGAGAGGGCAGCAGGACAGGCCCTATGAGGAGAGACTGAGGGACCTGAACCTGTTTAGCCTCAGCAAGAGGAGGCTGAGGGGGACCTGGTGGCTGTCTACAAACTCATCAGGGGAGATCAACAGCAAATAGGTAGAGCCCTATTCTTCCCAGCACCACCAGGAAAAATGGTAATAAGCTGATGGAGAATAGGTTTAGGTTAGAGATCAGAAAGCAATATTTTACAGTTAGAGTGGCCAAAATCTGGAACCAATTACTCAAGGAAGTGGTCCTCGCCTCTACCTTGGGCAAATTCATGTCGAGGTTGGATGATCACCTGTCTGGGGTCTTGTGAACCCAGCATTCATTCCTGCCTGTGGCAGGGGTCAGGCCAGATGATCTGTTCAGGTCCCTCCTGACCCTAGAAACTACGAAACTATAGAAGTCACCAAAAAAAAGTCCTTTTTCTTGTCCCAACCCTCTTGTTGATGTAGTATCAACACCTTCATCCTATTAGTTCTGAATCAGCATAATAGTTGTTTCATATTTATATTTTTGTGCAACAGAAACAGAAAATCTGTAGAATGTCTAGCTTTGTGCAGTATTTTTACATTCCTGCATTGGAATAACTGGTAAGAGCTCCTAAAATATATGTTACCAGTATATATTTTTTAATGACCTGGAGTGTACCTTGCTACACCCTCGGCTTCCCTTGCACCTGGGTACTCCTCTTTTTCTTGGAAGGGACTTGGCTTTGATGAAGCTGGAGAAAATGAAAGCAACTTGGAGAGGTGGGTATTGAGACAATTTGGTGCTTTACCATGTGTGCAGGTAAGGACCATAGTTGGGTTGCTGCAGCGAATCTGCGTTACCTGGTGGGAGGCATCAAGAAGCAATAATGTAATTACAAGGGCGGTGGGGGGCAACTTGTGCATGAACCCTGGTGCTGCCTTGGGAGAGAGGGGCACAAAAAGATCAGCCTTACGTTGCTGGCTGAGCTGCCACCACTGCTGCCAGCAGACTGGAGGTAGCTGCCAATCCTGTGTACCACTGCTGCCCAGGGCACAGGACTGCGAAGCTATACCTTTTCCAAAGAACAGAACCCCTGCAGGGGGAAGACGGCTCTACCCAGATGTTGCTAACCTCTCCAAGGACTGAAAGGGAGCCCTTCAGAACCAAAACCTAGGACCTTCAGTAAGAAGACATGAGAGGATCCTCCTGGAAATTTCATCCCCTCCCCTCCTCTCTTCCCCCACATACCTCCAAGACACCTGCCAGGCTGGAGATGATCTGTGTTTGACATTTGAGAAATGAATATTTTAATGGTATGGTTCACCTATTGCCCTATTGAGTCCTTTTGTGCATTAGGAATATTTTTCCATAAACATTTTTAAAAATGTGAAAGATAAGGCTTTCTTGTTAACTAGAAACCTGTTCAAAGATTGGCTTTTTCTCTCTGTATAAGCATGCAGTATTTCTGTTATAGTTTAACAAGAGGCCTTGGGTTGAGGTGCGTACCTACATATATGTCTGACTGCTTTAAGTGCTGTCATGTGTGTCATTTAGCTTTTGCCAATAAGTTCAGGATTCTCCTCTCACACCTATAAAGTACTGGAATTAGGAATGGCAAGTTCAACTCTTTCTAATGCAGAACCGCTTATTCAAAGGCAAAGTCATCCTTAAAAGCTACTGAGTAGAGACAGGACACATCATTCACCAAAGATTATTTTAATTGTGAAAAAGGGTAACTTATTAGCTCAAAAGAATGCCTGTTTTATTTATTTACTTGTGTTACTGAAGTGCCTCAAGTATGATATTCATCAGCAGGGGTTATAGGATACCACACTGCATCTTTATTATTCACTGGGCCAGATTCTGTGCCAGTATAAAATGACACTGAAGTGAACGGTGTTCAGATTCGCACCAGCTGAGGATATCAAAAGGCATGCTGATTTGTGTCAGTTCAGAAGGGGACCAGGATGTTGTAGCATCAGTAAATGGATGATGTCTTATATAATTTTGGCTCACATCTCCAAAGCCAAATATTTCCATGTGAAAAGGAGGCTGATCAGCTCTTCTGTGCTATTCCTGAGTTCCAAGGGGATTCTTTTAATACCCGCTATTTGTTCATCTATATTATTATTCTATTTGTGTTCTAATTGAGTGAAATTCTTGGTAGAAAGAAAACCAGTGGCCTCTGTACCACCATTATCCCTTATGTTATCTCCCTGAATACCATTCTCCCTTATGTTACATGCTTAAGTGGTACAGTGGGTGTCTTGAAAGGCCTTTGATCCTGGAGAGAATTTCATCCTTTCTTTCAGTAGACCAAATATATTTCTGGCTTATATATTTTCACAGCATTTCTTGTAAATTCCTGACGCCTGGTCTAAAGGGGAATTATAAATATATGCTCAACATTTATTCACTGCCACTCACACCTATAAAGTACTGGGAAAATGAGAAGTACTGAGCATTAAAATACCCTCTCCTTTTATTGGTTTGACAAAGTAACGTGTTGCATTATACATCCAGCAAGTATCACAGCATTAGGATCACACTAGGGTTCTGACATTTGTAAAGTCATGTAGGTGGCATTTTAATGTGGATGATATTCTTTATGTCTTTTCACCTTAGGACGTACACTAGAAGTAGAATACTTCCGGTGTCAGAAGCTAAAGATTAGTTCCAAGGCTTCCCATTTACCAGGAGTCTCATGCTTAAGGCACAGAGAATAATAAAGAAGTACAGATGCTCCCGTGATCTTGTCTACACTAGGTAAGAAAAATGATTTATCTAGCAGATACGCTGCTCCATAATCGGTCAGAGCTGAGGTGCCTGACAGAAAGCTGTTTTGTTTAGTGTGATTTCTATATGATGAGCATTTGATCATGCCGGAGCCTTGTCAAAGTATAGTTCCCAATCCCCTCGTTTTGTGCCCCCAACTGTTTTATAAAACTGGATATGACAGGTTGGCAGAAATTCTATTTAATAGCTTTCTTGAAGATTTTGAAATTTGGTTACATTCCACGTGAAAATGAAAGTGTGGTAGGACGACCTTAGGGGTGCCGTGGCCTCCCCTAGCGCCTCTACCTACTGTGCCAAATCGGGTCTTGAATGCACTCTCTATCTCGCCCACCACGTCTTGCTGGTAAATATCATTAAAGGGAGGCTGCCTTCCTGCCCTCCTTGGCATGGTGCCTTGCTGTATTGGGGCTCTGTCCAATTGCCTGCCTGTGCCCTCACAGGTGCCCCCTCGCTTCCCTCGTGGCCCTCGCCCCCAACCGGGGCCTTACTTGTGACTCCCGTAGTCGGGGTTCAGGTGGCCTCGGCCTTACCTGGCCCCCAGACCCCTTCCTCGGGTCCTACCCCACTGGGCTTCTCCCAATTGGGGCTCAGGTGGCCTCAGCCTTACCTGGACCCCAGACCCCTTTCCCGGGTCTTACACCCCACTGGGGCTTCTTCCCAATATCGCCCACACTGGGGCCGGGGTCAGGACACCCCAAAACGCAGTGCTCTCTCCAGCGCTAGGAACCCCCCCCCACTGCTGGGGAGCTCCTATGAGGCCTCCTCCAACCCCTACAGCCTCGCCTGGTCCTCCAGTCTTATATCACAACCAAAACAGAAAACGCAAAGCCCCTGGCTATAACATAAATCCTAAGTCAACATGGCTATCCTTCATCCATATCCCTGTCAGGGTTCTCGCCACCCCGTATCATCATGCCAACACTGCTCAAGCCATCCGATTTCCATACTATGCCCGTGGAGCTCTGCTTGCCCTGCTTGCTCCAGCAGAGCTCCCACTTCTTAGGCTTCTAGAGGGGAACTGACTCTGGCCTCGGCCTCGCTGTTTATAAAGGCCAGGCCCTGCCCCCTTCTGGTCAGCTGACCCAACTGGTTGTCTCAGCAACCCCCACCTGTGCTGCCCTGGTGAGTGGCAGCTGAGCCCATATTACTATTACCAGTAGCAGGCACCCTAGTGCGCTGCTACAGAAAGCAAACCTCTAGACCATATTCATGAAAATTAAACATCACTTCTCAGCTGCAAGCCAGAGCTGCTCAGTTTGGGGGATGTACATTCTAACCCTTAGTGCAGGGGTTGTCAATGGGGGGTACGCATACCCCTGGGAGTACTTGGGAAAGCCCCAGGGGGTATGTGGCAGCAGTACGAAGAAACAGGGGGGTGGGGCCACCAGCACTTTGTACTGCTTATGGCGCCATACATCGCTGGTGCTTTTGTTTTTGCTGGTGCCATGCACCACTGGTACTTACGGTTTCTCCGCCGCAGGCACACAAGGAGCCTCCCTCCCCCACTTGTTGATCGGCTGCCAGGGGACTCCCTGCTTCTCGATCAGTACACTGACAAAAAGAGGTTGAAAACCCCTGCCTTAGTGCATTGGCCTGGGATGTGGAAGACCCATGCTTAAGGCCTGCTGTGCCTAATTCAGAACAGAAGGTTGTTTTGTTTGTCTGTTTGTTTTTTATCCTGGGTCTTCAGGCAGATCAGGGACTTGAAACTGGGTCTCCTGTAGGGCTGTGTGAAGCTTCAGTCCCTGATTCAATTCAGCAGAGATTCAGCTTGATTCAGTGTCTGAATCTCCAAATCCAAATCAAATCAGAGGACTCTTTAAGCTCTCCGAATCAAATCAGAACCCTTTCAATCAATTTGGAGATCTTCAGAAAGATTCGGAGATTTGGAC
>NW_017728931.1:55386686-55397853 GCF_001723895.1 Crocodylus porosus
TTAGTACCCACATGGACTAGGACCATAGGGTAATAATCGGTGGGCTGGATTACGGTCTGGAGCATCCCTTTCATGTCCTGAATCCTCGCTCCAGGTAGGCAGTATACCTCGTGTGCCGAGGGGTCCCAGCGACAGATAGGGCCCTCCGTACCTCTCAGGATGGAGTCACCAATGACGATCACGCGACGCTTCTTCCTCCTGGCCTTCTTGCCTCCTTCAGCTTGCACGGGATGCGGTGTGCATGGAGTTGCCTTCTCCCCGGTTTCGTCCTCTCTGTCCTCCTCCTCCAGGGCTGCCAGAGCTTTGTACCTGTTCTCCAGCCGGACTGTAGGAACTGGTGGTGGACTTCCTGGTCCACCTGGGAACGCGCAGGGGGTTTCCCCAGCACCCACCTGGCTCAGTGACTGGTGCCCCTTAGGTTTCGGGGGGGGCACCCAGGGTCTCCCCACGGACAATCGTTGAGCCGGGGGGTGGGGGAGGCAGTGCAGGGAGGTCACCCAGCGCACTCCCCAGCGGACTTGGAAGTGGACCAAAAGTCCACTTTCGGATTTGCCACCGAGCACACGGAGGCCCCCATCGCGCTCCTGTGGGATGCTCCACCCGGTCCCAGCATTGCAGCATTCACAAGCCATGGTGGTACCTCGAGGTATGTAGAAAAAACATTTAAAGTGGCATCTATGTCTGAATCAGTATTAAATCTTCAGATTCAGACGAATCGAATCAGGGACAGTGATCCAAATCAATGAATCGAATCACTGTCCCTGATTTGGGTCAAATCCAAATTGAATAGGGCCTGCTTTACACACCCCTAGTCTCCTGCATCCCAGCCCAATGCTCTAGTCACTCGATTACAGAACAGGAATCTTTGCCCCCTCGCCCCCTGCCCAGATGAAAACTTCATTGAAACAAAAATATTTCTATGATATGTTTGGGCCTTGACAACACAGTGTATTCTGGTGGAATTCCATGTAGTCAAGAGTGTTTTGATCATGTCTGCCTAAAATTGAACCTGAGGAGAATTTAAAACATAGGACTGGAAGGGCCGTTGAGTCCAGATACTTGTGTTCACAGGCAATCATTACCCAAAGGAATCTCCTACCAGTGGGGACCAACCTTTTTGGCTGGCAGGAACTTATCCCTGCATCCTCCCCCTCTCCAAGTGCCACTCTGATCCGCTTCCTCTTCTCACTCTGCTGGTCTTTCTGCTTCCTGTCCTACCTCCTGCTTTACTGCCTTCCCCCTCCACAGTGTGTAATGTGCCACACACTGGGGGTGTCTATGGCACTTGTGCCACATGTTGGGCACTCCTGTCCCAAACTTTCACTTCATACTTTCATCTCTCACCCACAGCCACAAGGAACAATATCTGAAATATCAAAACTAAGTACAGACAGTCAAAAAGCCTGAGGCTGAATTTATTCAATCTTTGCAGGTTAGTCTAAGCCACATAGATTGAACTGATTAAGCAAGTGAACAGACATTTACTTTTGATTCCAGAAATGCAGCCCCATGCCTGCAGTGGCCCAGGCCAGAAACCGGGAGGTACTAGAGCATACCTCCTTGCTCGACTGAAGCAGACAGCTTGGGCCAAGCCCACCCATGCTGTGGTGCGAGGAGGGGAGGAGAGCTTGTGGGGGAGTTGCATAACATCCTGGATGCTGGGGGACTGTGAATTGACTTGAATCTGGAAGGGATCTGGGACAGAAGTTCAATAACTGATTTAAGTTAAATTAGTTTAAGTCTGATACTACATCCAGGTTTATCTTAAACTGGTTTGGGCCATTTTGAAAGTGCTTTATGTGTGCTGAACTTCTGTTGTGTTACAGATTTGAACAGGTTTCTGATCACTTATACTGGTTTATATGTAATGTCTGTCCCTAGTCCAAGATTTCTGGGAAATATCCCAAGGCATACAAGAAATATGAAGTGTTATCTTGGTTCCACCTCCCAGGGGCAAACAGTGCTCCTTCCCAAGTGGGATACCCCAAATTTTAGTAGATCTAGATCTTGTATAGGCTTAAATCATAGCTGACCTGAGGGAAAAATCTAATTCTTCAGATATCGACCAAGGATTTTATATGCTGTGTATTAGCAAGGTATCTTACCAAGAAGTTTGATACTAGGAATAGAAATTTTCTTGTTTTCAACAAATAAGCTCCTGATTAAAGTACAGTGAAGTCAAGTGGGGATAATGGCTTGTGAATTTGACCCTAATTAAGCCAGCTCTTAGCTGTTTTTGATTGCCCATTTCTAGGCTTCAAAAAACAAAACCAAACCAGTTTTGTTTAAGCCTGGTGCATTTCCACTTTTTGCAACCTAGTGAAACTCTCTTAGCCATTATCAAACAAGTAATGAAAGCATTTCACTGACTAATCCTATTTTGAAACACTTTGATTCTTTAATTTCTGGTGTGCAAATTAGCTACAGGCTAATGCAAGTAGTGAATAAAGATACACACTTCCTTGCACAGTTATTTTTAAAGCTCAGATGAGTTTTGGCATAAATCAGAACTCCATGAATAACTGATGAAAGCCAGGGAACCAAAATGCCCTTACTTTTTCTCTATCCCCAGTGACCAACCTTTTAAGCCAAGTATTTTACATGCAGAGCTGGTGCATATGCATGGATGAAAGCGTATTCGTAGGATTTAGTGTAATTGGAAGTCAAGTCACAGTAGCATTATGGCAAAGATAGGAGTATTCTTAAGAGGTCTATAATGAGAATGGAATTCACACTCATTTTGCTGGCTACTGGGAAGAATGCAGAGATTCAATAGGAAAAGTGAAAAGAAAAGCAAAAGGAAATCCCAGGGTTATTCATCAAGATCTCTATATAAACATATATAAGAAAAACTGAGGTAGTTGGGATATATAAATTCCACTTGTATCCATTTCTTGTAAATAAGCAATGTTTGCCCCTCTCTCTGCCAGGTCCCCCTGTATCAATCACAAATTTAATCCATTTTTTATATGGCCTGCTCAATTTTTATATGGCCAACTTTTTTCCCCTTTGTATGCAGTAGCAATTCTATTATGACATAAAACATTTCCAGCACTACTGAGGACCTCAGCACAGGAAAAAAGATATATTTCATACGTATAGTAGTAGGCATTTTTTCCCCCAGGGTCCACAGAGAAGAAAGGAAGGCTTGACAATCTACATTGCTCTCCATGGGATTCTGTAGCTACTGAAGCTGCCTGGGATGGGGTTGCCATCATGAAGGTTGTGCTGTTTTAAAAGATACAAAATCTATCCAGGCCACAGTTCACATTTATATGTGGTTCTTCTCACATCAACGGCAAGATCTTCGAGTTCTTGAATGCAAAATGTGAGTCTGCATTCTTTTCCAAGCGCAATTCCTATCAGATTAACTGGACTGCTCCTCACAGGTATAAATGCAAGAGGAGACAGTATATAATATAAAGAAAATGTATATTTTGTGCTGAAAAATACACACTGCTGGAACAGAAAACTAATTATTTTAAACAATGCTCCATCCCAGTGTACATTAGAAAGTAGGTTCCATATCCAATTTAACAGTAAGGGTTGACTATGCATTTTATTCACCAACCCAGGGCAATTTAAAAACCACATCAGTTATTTTTCACATGCAGCTGTTTGGGTTTTTTTTATTTCCACCAACTATAGCTCAAGGCATTTTTTTTTCTCTTTACCACACATTTTGGATAAGGAGGAATGAAGGGGAACCAGCTAATCTGCATGTGTTTCATAAGTCATGGATCAGAAGAAGAAATGTGAGAAAGTGAGAGAAGACTTTTAAAAAAGTAATTGTTGATGGGTAGCAAATCTAATTTTGCAGTAGAATCTGCACCTTTCCCCACTGGATTATCGCAATCACCCTGTTCTTTGGATCCCATGTAAACTCTGTACCTCCTACCTCCTGCTTTTCTACATTATTGATTGTCATATGCCAGTACTTTCTGCTAGCTACAGTCATTTCAGCAGCTGTACCTCCCAAATTGTGCTCTGCACCCAGCTGACACAGCTTCTGAAGTAGAGCTGTGCAGTCTGGCAGAAGCCACATGGAGCTGCCACAAGCCACACAGGCGTGTACTTTGATCTACAGAAGCCCCTGGTGCAGACAAGCCCATTGCTTGAAACAGAACCAGGGTCTGCAGACAGGGACAGGCAAGAGACAGTAGTTTGGGAGCTGGCTAGGCTGGGAAGGCTGGAGAACAGACAACTTGGGCTCTACCTGTATTTTCTGGATCTTAATTTATCTAGGGTGCAGAGACTGCAAGCTGAAACTTGGGGGCCAGAAAGCTGGACCAAAAGATATCCTCTTTATTATCAGCAAGCTGTCAGTGGCCTTGGCAGCAGGATTTAGGACTGCAAGCAAAAGGACAGGATACAGGTGTTACCCTAGGACTTGTACCCATTATACCAGGCTGCCACAAGAGCATACATAGGTACCATTTTAAATACTGTGGTGTAACTTAAACCTGTTGTATTCCAGGTTCTTATATCATAGTTTCTGATAGTCCTAATCCAGCTGCCCTTACTTATTTTTTAAGAATCTAAAGAACTTTTTGGGTACCCACCCAAAGGTAAGAGCCTAATGCTTGAAGTACCTACAGCACTTCTCTCTCAGCATGTGGTATATTCAACACCGTTCCAGACATCTAGTAGGCTGATGTGCCACAACTTTTCCTGCAGTGGGGTTGGTAAGAGCAGATCAGCCTGTTATAATTAGGAGGCAGATGCCAAATTCCTGGTGGTATTCCTTTCACATATGAGTTAGGATGAACAGTAGTCTGTATATTGAAACTGATATAACAGTGACCTAACTTCAGCAAAGCCAGCGTAGGAAGGGTTTGGGTTAAATGTCTTCAGATGCCCTTTGCTAGAAAAGACAGCTACATGCAATAATAAATTAATAATATTGCTGCTATGGAGATCTTTTGGTAGGAACTGTTTCAAGTACCTACTGAAATAGCTTTCAACCTCATTAGATTCAAGGCACCCCTCAGAAAATGCCAGCTCTTAGTTTTCACTCCTTTTTTGACTACAGAAAAATAACAGAATAATTTTACTGATGCAAAGAACTCCAAAAGACCATAACAGGTCCAAATGTTTTTAACACTGGATTCCCATTTGCAGTCTCTGGGTTTATCTTATGAATCATGTTTGAACACCTAACAGTAGTAATGATGTGTGACACCCTGCACCACCCTTGAAAAGTTTTCAAGGCACCTTACGGCACTGTAGTTGAGCATCACTGACCTACTACATGAGGGATCTTTTCGGTTGTGGTGGCTATAGGTTCATAGATGTTAGGGTCGGAAGGGACCTAAATAGATCATCAAGTCTGACCCCCTGTATAGGCAAGAAAGAGTGCTGGGTTCAGATGATCCCAGCCAGATGCCTATCTAACCTCCTCTTGAAGACCCCCAGGCTAGGGGAGATCACCACCTCCCTTGGGAACCCATTCCAGATTTTGGCCACTCTAACTGTGAAGAAGTTCTTCCTAATGTCCAGTCTAAATCTGCTCTCTGCTAGCTTATGGCCATTATTTTTTGTAACCTCCAGGGGAGCCTTGGTGAGTAGAGCTTCACCAATTCTCTTCTGCGCCCCCATGATGAATTTATAGGCAGCCACAAGGTCGCCTCTCAACCTTCTCTGTGGAGGCTGAAGAGGTCCAGGTGCCCTAGTCTCTCCTCATAGGGCTTGGCCTGGAAGCCCTTAACCATATGAGTGGCCCTTCTCTGGACCCTCTCCAGGTTATCCACATCCCTCTTAAAGTGCGGTGCCCAAAACTGGACTGTACTCCAACTGCAGCCTGACCAGTGCCCGATAGAGGGGAAGTATCACCTCCTTGGTTCTGTTTGTCATCCATCTGCTCATGCATGATAAAGTGCAGTTGGCTTTATCACACCGACAACTCATGTTCATCTTGGAGTCCACTAGGATTCCAAGATCCCTTTCTGCTTTCGTGGTGCTGAGCAGGTCATTTCCTAGGCAGTAGGTGTGTTGGACATTTTTCCTCCCTAGGTGCAGCACTTTGGATTTCTCCTTGCTGAATTGCATTCTATTGTTTTCTGCCCATTTGTCCAACCTGTCCAGGTCTGCCTGCAGTTTTGACCACTGCCGTCCAGTGTGACCACTTCTCCCCACAGTTTTGTATCATCTGAGTACACTTCACTCCCTCGTCCAAGTCACTGATGAAGACATTGAAGAGTATCGGTCCAAGGACCGAGCCCTGCGGGACCCCACTGCCCATGTCCTTCCAGGTCAATACAGACCCATCCACTGCCACTCTCTGGATATGACCCTCTAGCCAATTTGCCACCCACCAGACTGTGTAATCATCCAAGTCACAGCCTCTTAACTTGTTCACCAGTATGGGGTGGGATACCGTATCGAAGGCCTTCCTGAAGTCTAAATAAACAATATCTACCCCTACTCCTGCATCCAGGTGTTTTGTAACCTGGTTATAAAAAGAGACTAGATTAGTCAGGCATGATCTACCTGCTACGAACGTGTGCTGGTTTTCCCTCAGCATAATTTTTCCTGCTGGGCTCTCACATATATGAGCCTTAATAATCTTTTCAAAGACTTTACCAAGGATGGAGGTGAGACTGACTAGCCTGTAGTTGCCTGGATCCTCCTTCCTCCCCATCTTGAAAATAGGGACCACATTGGGCCTTTTCCAGTCCTCTGGGACCACAAGTGCTCAAATATTCTTGCCAGTGGCTGTGCAATGACATCAGCCAGTGCCTTCAGTACCCTCTTTGAAATCTGCATTTCCCTTTTTATAGTTCTTGTTTCATAATATTCAAAACACCTGTGTATGTTGGGAGAGGGGGTTTCCCCTGGAGTATAGCTATTCAGCAAAATATTCAAGGACATCTGAATAAAATACAAAGGGAATTCAGTTGTGAAATAGGCAGTAGCATATCTTACAATAGTCAAGGCTATCAGAGCTAGTCATCTACCTTAGTTGATCAAATACAGCATGCCACAGACTGAAAGACATGCATACTTCATGCCAAACTTTCAAAAAGTAGCCTTAAAGTGTAACTTCATAAAACCTCATAGAAGCCGTTGGACAGTTAAGCCTCCTATAACGTCAGTGAGTTGCAAGTGTTTTTACCTCCCAAGCAGTATTGTCTGAGAAGGTATTATTTTTGGATTAGATGAGGCATAATAAATTTGAATTACAATCAACACTCAACCAATCTGATGTTATCAAGGGAGCAGAAGCAGGCTTTGAACAAGTTTTCTATATGCAAGGTAAGGAGGCTGAATGATGAAAATTTGATATATTGAGACTAGAGTTTTGTTTTGATTAAAAAAAAAAAGCTTTTTGCAATTCTTTTCATAACCAACTTTGGATTTTTTTTAGTCGGGTAGTAAAATGAAGCATGACAATTTAAGTAATGAAGTTCTCTCAAAACTGCAATAAATTCCTATATTTTACATGCCCACACTGTATAGCCATGAATGGCTTTTAAGGTACACTTACTGGTATTTCTTAGTTTTGTCATCTTCATTACCAAGAAACATATCAGAGAGAAATAATTGTTGGAGATGTAGACAATACTGTAATGAATGTGCTGTGGAAATTTGTGAAGATACAAAATACTAGGAAAACATGCAAGAAAAAATGAATGAACTCTTGGAATAAAATGAAAGATCTGTACTAGTTCCAAGAGATTCTCAGCTATCCATTCCTGAATATGATTCTTCTTCCCACAAGCAACAAAATGTGTAGTTTGGCTGTATACAGTGGTCTCATTAAGTGCTACACATCAGAGGGAAGCAGCCACACTATACAAGTATGAGTTACAGAGTGGGCAACAATACAGCACAAAAAATGAAGAGATAGGAATGCAGAAGACTAGCAGCTGTATGCTGAGGGAGAATGAGTGTTTGGACACCCTTGCTTCTCCTCTCCTGGTTTTGTTGTATAGTATTAGGGGCTTTGATGGGCTGTAAAAGAAGTGAAGTCCATCCTGAGCTGGTCATCCTGCCATGGGCCCTTTGAGAGAAAAGGAGTGATATTATAGATTGGAGTGGTCAGCCTGTGGCATGTGCCAAAAGTGGCATGGACAGCTTCTGTATGTGGCACACAGCAGATCAGGAAGGGGACAGAGAATACAGCTGTCAATAAAGGCAGGGAGCAGAAAACAGAGCAGAAGATCAGGCAGGGAAAGGTCATTGGAGTAGCACTTGGGGAATGCGTGGAGCTTAACTTGTGGCATGCCTGCCAAAAATGTTGGCCCCCACTGTTGAAGAAAAACTGTTTTCTTGGCCTCCTTTTGAAACACAAAAAATCTAAAGCTTCCAATATGTTAATGGAACTTATGAACTTGATAAACTTCGTAAAGTTCTGTTTGTCTGTCCCTCCTGCTTTAATATGTAGGGGTATCATGGTCCTCTTGAAAAAGAAGAAAGAGGCATACACGCAATGGAAGCTAGGGACAGTCCTTAAGGAGGACGATACGACAGTAGGGAGAAGATTAGAAAAGCTAAGGGGGCAACTGAATTCAAGTTAGCAAGGGGAGTCAAGGACAATAAGAAGTCCTTCTTTAGGTATGTAGGGAACAGAAGGAAAACAAATGGAAGTGTAGGGCCCCTGCTGAACACCTCAGGACAGCTGGTAACTGACACCCAACAGAAAACCAACTCCCGAATGCCCACTTTGCTTTGCTTTTTCACTGGACAGAGGGGAAAATATGTGAGATAAGGCTCACATGGGGCATGGTGGGACTGACAGCCTTCTCGCTGTTGATGCTGAGCTGGTGTGTAACCAACTAGAAAAGCTAGACATTTCTAAGTCAGCAGTACTGGATGAACTTCACCTGAGTGCTGAAGGAGCTGGCTGAGGTCATTGCGGGACCCCTGACAAGTCTTTTAAAAAAATTGTGGCACTCAGGGGTGATCCCTGAGAATTGGAAGAGGGCCAATATTGTGCCCATCTTCAGGAAGGGGAAGAAGGAGGACCCGGGCAACTATAGGCCAATCAGCCTAACTTCTATCCCAGGGAAAATCCTAGAAAATCTCATCAAGGAGTCTATGTGCGACTCACTCATAGAGGGTAGGAGTCTGAATGCCAGCCATCATGGCTTTGTCGTGGGAAGGCTCTGTTTTACCAATCTCATCTCCTTCTGTGACCAGGTATCTCACCACCTGGGCATGGGAGAGGAGGTTGACATTATATACCTAGACTTCTAAAAGGCCTCTGATCTAGAAGCCCATGATATCCTTATGGGAAAATTGGAAGATTGTGGGCTTAACTGCTTGACAGTTCAGTGGGTGGGAAGCTGTCTGTGAGGTAAGACTCAGAGAGCTCTTACGAATAGATGTGTCATCCTGATGAGAAATGGCCAGTCATGTCCCTCAAGGGTCCGTGCTTGGTTCGGTGCTTTTCAACATCTTTATCAATAATTTGGATGTGGGGGTGAAGAGCTTATTGGCCCAGTTTGCAGAGGACACCAAGTTATATGGGAGTGTGGTCATTCCTGCAGATACAGGCAGACCTGGATGGACTGGAGAGGTGGGTGAATCGGAACCAGATGAGGTTCAACACTGAGAAGTGTAAAGTCTCCATCTGGGGATAAATAATCCCCAACATACCTACAGACTTGTTGGCAACAGTTTGACTTGCACCATGGCTGAAAGGGACTTAGGGGTGATAGTTGACCATTGCATGAACATGAGCTGGCAGTGTGATGCTGTAGCCAGCAGGGCAAACAACACTCTGGCATGCATCAACTGATGCATCTCATGTAAAACCAAGGAACTGATGATTTGTCCATGGTACTCAGGACTAGTGAGACTGCAGCTGGAATACTGCATCCAGTTCTGGGCACTGCACTTCAACAAGGATGTGGAAAAACTTGAGAGGGTCCAGAGAAGAACCACCTATCTGATCAGAGACTTGCAAGGCAGATCAGACAAGGAGAAGCTGAGGGACTTGGGCCTCTTCAGCCTAAAGAAGAGAAGACTGAGAGGGGACTTGGTAGCAGCTTACTGCTACATCAGGGGAGTACCTCAAGAACTGAGTGAACAACTGCTCACCAGGGCACCTATGGGGAAGACCACGAGCAATGGATACAAACTCCTGGAAGACCACTTCAGGCTTTATTTTAGGAAAAACTTCTTCACAGTCAAGGTGTCTAGATTGTGGAACAAACTCCCTCCAGAGGTGGTGCAATCACCTACCATGGAAACCTTCAAGAGGAGACTGGTGTGTCACCTTACTGGGGTCACCTGACATCCAATTGTCTTTCCTGCCTAGTGCAGGGGGTTTGACCCAATGATCTTGCGAGGTCCCTTCCAGCCCCTTACAATCTGTGAATCTATGAATGTTGTCTCCCAGTAGCAGCCTTCTACAGAGGGAGCACTGGACCAGCATAGTTTTACCACTTGCAGGGTGTCCTGGACATCCTGAGTCCCACTTATGGGAATAAAAAAATTATGTACATACTCTAGTCTGAAAAGTCTTTATCAAAATCCTCTGAAATTACAAAACTAACTTCCCTCAGTGGAATTCACTGGAATAGGCCAGTGAAGGATTCCTCCAGCTGCCTCCATCTCTTCCCACCGTTCTACAGGAGAACTCTGTTGACATAAAGCTGAGATAATGGGAATAGAAGGAAACATTCTGGGAACACCGCATAGATGTCCCATGGAATGGAAGCAACATGGTAGAACAAATGTGTATAATCTGATTCTCCACTGGTGTAAAACGGGCTGCTTACAAACTTCCCTAATTTTCCCTGTAGTCATGAAGCCTTGATCGGGGAGTTGGCCACCACCTGCCTGAATCTGCCTTCTCTACCCTGTCCTGGTGCATGTTAATGATCAAAGCCATATCTGAGCACCAGGGATCCTGGTTTTCTCTGTTTAAAAATCACAAATTCTCTAATAAAAACCACAAATTCTCTGATTAAAAACCCCCAAATCTACCATTAAAGTGAAATGCCGCTATATACGTATCAATTGAATACAGTGTTTTGTTGATATATTTATAATTTCAAAGCAATTTAGAAACCTACTAGTGCCTTAATCAGTTTAATAAAATAAATTCTAAGTATCTATAAATTTTGGTATTTGATTTTGGGTTTTTTATCATGGAAAATCATAGGTCTCCCTGTCCCCTTTGCTCACCAGGATGCAGATCCAGGCCCCTCACTCCCCA
>NW_017728931.1:55397953-55412933 GCF_001723895.1 Crocodylus porosus
CCTTTGCTCACCAGGATGCAGATCCAGGCCCCTCACTCCCCACCCCCAGCCCCACAGCCCTGCTCATGCCCCTCACTCCCCACCCCTAGCCCTGCCAGAAGGGGGCCCCCTAGTTGCCAGGGTTATGGAGCCAGGGACCTGGGTTCAAAGCCCACAGTCCCCCCCTAGCAGTGCCTGAGCCCTGGCTGTCACCTGTGGGAGGAGGCAGCAGCTACTACAGCAGAGTGGAGTGCAAAGCCTGGCTCACACTCCCCTATGGGCAGCATGGTTAGAGCAGAGCCTGACATGGGTGTGCAGATGCAGGCTTCCCGCCCTGCTGCCCACCCTCCAGGGCCTCCACAACCCAGCGGGCAAGACCCAGTGAAGTGAGGCTGGGTGGAGAAGTTTGTTGCCACTGCTGGGAGCTCCACATCACCATGGCAAGGCACCCCATGCCCGCCTGGCAGCAGTGAGGGGCACAACTCTATACCACCCCTGGCCCCTGCCCCCTCCCCATTGATGCTGGGCTGTGGAAGTCCTCAAGGGGAGGCAGCAGAGCAGGAAGACCAGGCCCACAGTGGGCAGCCCATCCACACCCTGTACAAAGATCTGGGGGGCACATGTCTCCCCTACCCCCGCGGAAGTGTGTGCAGCGGTGGGAACCTAGCCCCACCTCTTTGGTCCCTGGATGAACTGCCCATGGCTACATCCTGCTCCCTTCTGGGGCCTGCAGCCATGCATTCCTGCTCCAGGCCCCGAGACCCATGCGCTGCCCCAGCTGGGCAGTAGCCCCAGCCCCAACCCTGCCCAACTCCCTCCCTCCTTCCCTTCCTATGGGGGCCTCAATACCCCTTCCCCCCACCAGACTTACCTGTGGAAGCTGCTTTCCAGGCTGCATGGTGGCCATGTGCATATGTGAGTGCACACATGGACATGGTGCTCCCTGCCTGACCACCCTCCTCTTGCTCCCCCAAGCACCTTGCAGGAGGGAACTCTGCCAGCCTCCAGAGCTCTTTGCAAAAGTGGAAAATCAGTATGTTTCTCCGTTAAAATGAAAAATCCACATTTTTCTGCGTTAAAAGGGAAAAAACATTTTTTTAAATGTTTTTCCGCAGGAAGCAGAAAATCTGGATCCATGCTAAGCACATTCTGTATGTGAACAGATAGACTGGAAGCACTAGAACGTACTCCCTCAGTGAGGGTGGTAACCCACAGAGGCTTTTGGTGAAAAGGCTAAGTGCCAGGCCACCTACATCCTGACATGCTTAGGTTTTACTCAGGCTGCTGGAGCCTACCGCGTTGGGAAAGGTTTGAACTCAGACAGTACCTATTCAGCTGGACTTCTTTTAGTTCTGCCTGATGTCACCAACATAATGAAAATAGTCTTTTCTGAGTGTTATTCATGTACAGGATAAGTCAAACAGTCTCCATTCAACATACGTCAGGAGTAGGGTAGCCATTCATCCAGTTTTATAGAGGACAGTCCTTTTTTCTGGTTCTCTGTCCTCTATTGAGATGAAACCGGATGCCTTTATGTCCTCTATTTTTCACCTCTTGGCACTCCCCCCACTGCCAACACAGCTGTGGCCACCTGCGGGAGTTTCCTGCTCGCTGCTGCCACACCCCTGCCACTTTGAAACTATGAAACTATGAAAACCGCCACCATCGCTGCCTGCGGGAGCTTGCTGTGCCCCCCCAGCCTTGGGAGGCACACGATTTTCATGGTGGTGGGGACAGTTGCACTAAATGCAACTGTCCTCTATTCTTGAGGTACCTCGATGGCCACCCTAGTCAGGAAACATTTCCTCCTCACATCTCAAAATGGTTCACTGATAGTGATTTCTAGTCCTGACTGCTAACAGAATGAATATAAACTACTGATCAATCACCTTGCTTACATTGTCAGCTCTGCCTACTACCCATTTGGGGCCCAAACCTGAATTCTTTATCCATCCAATCTCCCAAGAAAGTCAGAAGATTTGTTTGAGCATGGGAACCAGGACGGTATGTGAAACCTATAGGTGTAGTTCACTGACCAGTGAAATGGGATGACTTTTGGGGTGAGAAGCAGCAGTTGGATATCAGAACTTAAAATGAAATGCTCTTACATGTAAGGAATGTGTACACTCACATCTAAGAGTGGAGGTTTTACATGATCTTAAATGGTGAAACCTGTAAACAGGACCATCTTCATTAAGCAGCCTTTCCTTAAGTGACCCCTTTAAAGTATACCTAGTGTTTCCACTTTCCTTTTGCTTGCTTGTGGTTAAAGACTAAACTCTGCTGGACAAGTGACTTTTCTGATCTTTTGGGCTGCTGTTTAAGACCAGCATCATTATAATTACATTTTGTGGTTGTGCTTAGAAACGGGGAGAAAAGCACATCATAGACAAGACCAAAATACGTGGCTAGATGCTACCTCATTTTTAGGAATAAGACCATTTTAAAGTATCCTACAACCATTGCACCTAAAAATCTACAGGGAAATGGGGGCATTTTCAAAATTCACTCTGTAAAAAAAAGTTACTGTTAGTATGTGCACACTGAATGGGAAATACCAAGCATTGTTTTTTCTCTCTCTCTCAGTATTGTGGTTGCCTTGGTCTCCTGCCAATTTTGCTGTTAAAACAGGGATGGGATGTATGCCGAGGGCAGCTGAGACAGCTATCCCTAAAGGTATAATTGCCTTTGATTTTCAAGCTTGGGAGGTACAGCTCTCTGATTTATGGAGGTTACTGAAGCTGTCTGGCAGGCACTCAACTACCTGATTTCCACATTTTTTTAATTGTTAACTCCTGAAATCATTAAGGGTAGGCACTCTTGAACACTGTGCTTTCAGGCCACATGAGCATCATTTCCATTTAGGGAAAAAACAATACATTTGTTAATAAAAGCTACAAATGAGAATTTGTAATAAAAGCACTGTGTGATGAAGTAATTTTCCAGTCTATTACTCAAAACAAACCAAACCTTGGTGGGAGGTGAGGGGCCAGGAAGAGAGAGAATCCCAGTTTAGATATTTTTTCCTCGCTGAAATGAAAATCTCTAAATATACATTAGGGTTAAACGAAACATTTCATGTTGGGGTGCTTATAGTAAGAACAATAACAGCAAAAAAATGAAGAGTGAGATCTGTGCAACTGCCAAAGGAGAAGGAGGCACATTACTTACAGTGTTCGTGATTCAGGTTCCAGTCTGTTCTCTGCCTGAGAAGTTAAACCTAGCTTTCAGGAAGTGCCTTAACCACCAAGCTAGAGGGGGATCTAAGGTCAGTCAATCTTTCCTCCTGATGCTTCCACCTTACATGGGATACTTAAATATTTATTGAGCCAGAGGGAATATCAATCTATAACTGGGGGAGGGCACTACACTTGGGTTCCCATCCCTGCTCCCATGAGAATTTAAAAATTGCTCGCACAGCGAAGCAATGTCAGCAGGGGACACTGACAGCAACCCACCCTGCATGGTGGATAAGACACTTTGATGGGAGTTGTGGATACAAACACCATGAGGCAGAAACTTGAATCTGGGTCTTCCACATCTTGCGTGAGTGTCCTAATCTCTGGGCTGTTAAATGAAAGGGTAGTGGCACCAGCAGTAACTGCTGCTGTTTGGTGAATGTAGCTCTTCCATGGCCTTTGCTTTTATTACAAATTCTTAAAAACAGGCAGTTGTAGAAATGTCAGAGCAATTCATTTCAACAAAACAGTCTGGCAAATTGGATGCTAGTTAGCTAATATTTCCAGCTGTCCCCAAAATGCATTGGTTCAGCGAGTAATTGATTCTCTGTATTTTTTACCCAGCTCTATCTACAGTGGAGTTATGCCCTAACTCTACAAGTGCCATAGACAAATCATATCAACACAGCATAATAGAAAAAACAAGTGTAGGGCTTGAAAGTAAAAATGAAAGAGCCTTCAACTTCCTTTTCCGTCATCATGGCCACTATTCTCCTGGAACTCAGACTTCTTTTTCTCTTGTATCCCCTCTAAAAATCCTCTGTCTACTTCCCTTCCCCTCTGTTCAATATATTCCTTTCATTCCTGGATCCTCATTCTGTTTTTTGTAGCTGACATCGTATTTCCAGCCCTCTTCTGAATCCCTGGCCATCGTCACCTCTTTTCCTTTGCTCTTTCTCTTCCCTACTTTCCTTCCTGCCCATCTATTTTGCTAAATTTTATTATTAGGTTTATGGAAGAAATTTCCTACAAAGAATGTAAGGCAATTAAGTAATAAAGGAGACATCAAAGTGCAAGCAGTTACCGCATGCTTCACTGCATGTTACAAAGCAGAAGTCCAAATGCCAAATGATTTTTACCACTCAAAGTGCAACAATGACTTTTTTTTTTCTCAATTAAAAATAATTTGGTCTTCTGAAATGTGTACAGCTGACAACCCTTGAATCCTCTATGTCAGATTTCTAAACTGTCTCATGTTTAGACCATTTCCAAGGGCTAAGTTATCAAGTTATTAAGCTTTACTCAGACACCTAACTTGAGGAACTGGAAGTAGTCCCCTTTAAGCCAGTGGAACTATTGCTCTGTTTAAACTTAAAAGCTGGTGTAGGTACTTGACTCCAGCAGAGTGTTTAGAGTTGTAAAAATCTGCTTAGACCTGGGTGCATAAATCCAGCAGGGGGTAGGACTTAAGTTACATCCCCCTGTTGGGCATTTCCTTTTGGCCAGGTGAAGTAGCCCTTATTCTGCAATTCGTGGGGCTGGCTTTTGCAGATCCTATTTGTAGATCCCTGATGCTCCCATTGTAGAGGGACCCTGAGTACCTAATGTGAGGCTGTGGATTCCACCACGTGACCAGGTGCCTAAAAGTGTCACCTAAATCCTTTTGTAGATCTAGCCCCAAGTGACTTAGGAGCACAAGTCCCATTAATTTTCAGTGGATCTGAGCTCCTAAGTTAGTTAGATAATTTTTAAAAAATCAGTCTTAATTCTTTAGCTTAAATGGTAAACATGTGCTATGGGGCTAGAAAGTTTGGATATAATTCCCCTTGATAACTCATCCTAGTGGTTATTACCCATATATGATTTAACATCAGATAGTCCTTAGATTATTTTTGTAATTTGTCTAGAAGATAGACTCCTATGCACAGCCTTGAAAACCTCCGTTTTGGAAAGACAGCAACAAGCTGGAGGGAATAAATGAAAAAGCAAGAAAAATTAGGGGCAAGACGACTGATTAAAAGAAATGCAAGTAAGCTGGCTAAACACGTGCTAAAGGGGATGGGGAAACCATCTACATGTAACTGAACTTATCAGTTCCAAGGAACAAGAAGCGTGTTCCTAGGAGGTAAAACAAGGATGTGCTCTGAGCAACAAAAAAATGGATTACTGAATAGCATGAAAATGTTCTAATGGTGAAGTGTGATAGATTATATAGCATAGTATCCCAAATGAGATGGGGAATATTTAAGTAATTTCAAACCAGATGGGGAAATAAAACCCTGTAAAGAATATAGAGAACAGAACAATGTTGGCAGAGGGACAGAAAAAAGAGCTCTTTTCCCTCTTTAAATGTGCAGACAGATTGCATTCTGAATAGGTAGAGTTTATTGGCCTAATAATTATAAAACATTTAAATGGACAGAAACATATTGGTAGTGGTGTATAAGTGAGAATGTAGGATCAAACACATTATTCATAAGGGATACAAACTCTTGTAATGAAGGGCAGAGGTGGTCAGCTTGTAGCGCATATGCCCCAAGTGGCATGCTGCGGACTGAGGAGAGGGCAGGGAGCAGCAGATAAGGCAGGAAGCTGAAAGCAGAGTAGGTAAGGGAAGAGGATCCGTGTGGCACTCAGGGAGGGTGCAGGGTTTATTTTGTAGTGTGTCTGCCAAAAAGGTTGACCACTATGGATATAGGGCATAGGATTAAGCTCCCGCTATGGATTGATTGATTCATAATCTTCCATTCTAGCATTTCTTGCTGTTTCCCTGGGCTCTGGCTTCAGTTAGAGGTCAAATATTGACAGAGATGGACTGAGTATCTGATGTTATGAGATGATATCTATGTTCCTATAGTCTTCAATAGTTCATGGAGAAAGGCACCAGAAAACTGGGGAGAAAAAAGCTTAACTAGATGTTTAAGAAAAATGTAGGAATGATGCTAAGATTTAATAGGCTTAGTAATTTCTCATGGCTTTGTCATATTTGTGGTAGTCCAAATCTGAAATACATTCATAAGGGATGAGATCACCAAACATCTGGAATGGTATGATCTGATTAGAAACCAGTCATTAGTGTTTCATAAAGCATAAATTTAGAATCTAGTGGAATGTTTTGGACAAAGCCCCAGAGAGCAGATAGGATGAAACATCAAATGTAAGCTATGAGGATTTTTAAAAGGAAATTATCTTAGTTATAAAACAGACTAGGACACTGAGGCTTGACTCACATGGCATCATCATCAATGGAGAAAAGGATCTGGTGACTTAGTGAAAATTTGTAGTGGCTCAAACTAGATTAGGAAAGCAAAATATATTGCTGTACAAAGCTGAGCACCCCAAGATCTGACTAAGATACAACCACGTGCTTCATGCCTGCCACCCTAATTCCTAAAGTCCTTGATAAAGTCAAAACTTAACTTTTATTTTAAAAAAGATGCTTCTGGTTCTCTGCATTCAAACTGTCCATCTTGATATAGTCTAATAACCTTAATATAAAAAGCACTGCAAGAAAACCTTGCAATGCAGTATCTAGTTTTGCATGTGATCCTGAAGTGGCTGCATAGCACAATTTTCTGATTTTTGGAATTTGAAACTTTCTGATTTTTTGAGAACCAGTTGAAATGAAATAAAACCTTTGACTTAAAATTAATTTGCCATTGAAAATTCTCCTTTCAGATGGAATGGAATCACAATGAATTTGAGGGGAGAGGGAGGGCGTTCTTCTTTTTAACCTCCTTTCCCCAGTCCCACTTAAGGGGTTATTTTTTCTAACTTGTTTTCTAAATTTATTCTTTTCCTCATTTCATATTCTGCATTCATTTTCCATGGGAAAATAGGGAGGAAAAAAAAATGAAAACTTGTTTTGACTTGATTGAACTCTGGTCATTCCCAAGTTATTTTTCTTCTGGAGTGGCCATTTTAACTTTGGAAGAAAAAGCCTGAACATCTGTATACTTGTGGTTTCTCCTGGGAGACTGGCATCTCTCTCAAGACAAACTAAATGTCTATATGAGCCCCCTTAGTTCTGTTTAAATGTAAATATTTTTTTCTGTTTGAATTGATTCAAGACTATATTTTTCATGTAGTCTTGAATTAATCAACAAATTTCAGCTGGAATTAAATATTCATTTCCTAATTTTTTTTCACAGAAAATGTGAGTCCTATTTTTGACTAACTACATTTACCCAAGTATTTATATCCACATGTCACTGAATAACAGTACTACCAGTATCCTTACTATCGCTCTATGCATTATTCCCCCCATTTTCAAAAGGAGACATGGGAAAAATCATTCAATTATCTAGAGCCTCACAGCTAGAGCCAGGGCTACAGATAGAATAGCAGAAAAACAGAATGTAATACTTTGTGATATTTGTTAGACGATATTTGTGCATGCTTAGCCCCAGTCTTAGCCCCAGCCTCAGTCTTCATCAGCACAGTGGACTACATTTCCCATTTTTGCATAAACTATTTTCAAGGAATTATACTTGTCAGTAGCATAACTGAGTGTGGGGGTGCCTTTGGGGAAGGAATGCCCTCAAAATAGCCACTGTCATGCAAAACTAACTCCATGCAGCAGTGTTGCCCAGGATGAGAGCTGATTCTGATACTTGTATCCTGAAAGTCCAGAGGAGCTCTGGGTTTCATTCTGGCCACAGTGGTTCTGTGCCTCGTAAAAGCAAAGCCTATTCACCTGTACCTGATTTTACACGATGTCAGAAGTGGCAGCGGTTGTTTGTGTACTTAAAAACTTTATGCATATAAAACGTGCTTTGGAATTTTTAAAATTATAATAGGTTTTTAATATTTCTTTAGAGAGAAAATAACGTTAAAAAACCCACAAAAAATAAGTGTTTCCAAAGCATCAGTAACATTTATGATATTGCTGGGACTTGTGGTTTCTTAACATTATCAAGGGCCCTTGGTGTTAGAATTTTAATAGATCTTAAGTTAACATTAGAAGCTTGTGCGAGCTTGTTCCCAAGACCTTTTGTAATATTATCTGAATTATGTCAAGCATTTTCTGTCAGCTAAGAGATTTGTTATAAATCACAAGAAATCTTGTAATAATGTAGTTCTGGGCTTTCTGTCTCCAAAAAACCCCTCTTATAATGGGAAATACTGACTGTCTTATGCTCTTTAATGTCTCTTCTTTCCTCCCTTCCCTTGGGCTGTGCTTTTTTCTTTCTTTCTTCCTTTTTAGGGAAATTAGAGCTTTTCCTTTTGAATGACTGGAGAAAATCAGCTATTAAGTTCAATCCCTGTCTGTATCTTCTCTGTCTCTCTGCAGTGGTACAACTTTGCAATGTCTGATGACTATTTAAATACTTTAGACCCCATTTTCAGATTTGTGCCCCTATAGTAATTCTGTATCTGGGATCTCAAAGCACCACTTAAGACTGAAAGATGGGCCCGAATGAAACTAATGAAATTGAATACTTCTGAACTTTGGGGACATTTGCACCTGAAGCTAAATCCCAGACAGGAATCCAAGCTTTATGGCAAACCATGTCCCTACAATGACTCAGCGCAAACCCCAAATGTTGTTGAAGTTGGGTATAACATATTAGCTGCAAATGCTGTTGGTCTAAAGAAGGTTCCTGGCTGTCACACTACCTTTTCTTCTTCTATAATCGTTCCAAGATAGAAAGTGCCACCCTTCTGGCATAAAGCAGGAGTATCAAACTTTCAGCCTGTGGATTGGATCCAGACCATGGAGCCGTGTTGTGTGGCCTGAGGGGCTCATAATGGGGCTGGGGATTCAGCGACAGAACAAGCAAGGCAAATTTAGGACACAGAGTCCCATAGTTGAAGTATGTCAACAGCGGGGGATGATCAATGGCTACGTAAAACACACAGTCACTACTGCCCCTTTCCTGGCTGCCACTGCTGCATCCAGAAGCAGCCCATGAAGGGTACCATGGTCTGGATCCAGCCTAGGGAGGGTGAGTTTGAAACCGCTGGAATAAAGGATGGAGGAAAGGATATACCAGACAAAGAAGGAGTTAGGTGGTGCAGCCCTTCAGCTAGTGGGAACTTATGTACCCATGTAAATTTTGAAGTGCTTCTTAATGCAAGACTTGCATAGAGCTTAGTTTCTGGTGCAACACTGAGGACCTCCATAAGCACTCAAATTAGGTTTAATGTGGGAAGTAAGTTCTAAGTATATGTCATGTTAGTCCTTTTATGTAGTGGTGAATCATATGCCTTTAGAGCTGGTCAAATTGTATCATGAATTTAAACCATTTTTGGTTTGTGCATTTTTGTGAATCAAAGTTGATTTCTGTCTTTGCCGTTTGTAAATATTTGATGACTAGCTGGACAAATCATTTTCAAACGATAGGAAGCTCACAAAATGTCTATTACAACCATGCACAAATCATTATTTGCAATTCATGATGCATGACTGGACACATGGTATTGCTTCTGATCCCTAACTGAATGACTAAACTTTCGACCACAAGAATGATGAATAGTGAATAGTGACTAATGAACAGCTGGTATGAATCCTTGACACTTCTGAGATCCAGAAATATTTTCCTGAATTTTGGCAGTTGTCCAAGTATTTGCAAATAATGAATAGTGTAACCTTAAGGAAAGAGTTAATTGAATATGAATTGTTTGTTCATGTGTGTATTTTCATGTGTTTTTTTCCATTGCAGCCATCTACTCAGTGAGTGCATCTCCAAGTTCATATTAATGTGCAGCAATACACTCTGGTGCATATTTTGCTCGAGTTTATTGCTTCTGGGCGCTGTGTTTACATGTGTGCCTGGGACCACAGCACACTGACATAGGTCAGAGCAACCCCAACTGGCAGGGGCCCTGGGTGGGCAGCCTACCAGCACAGGGCTCCTCTGACCCAGCTCAGTGGGCTGCAGAGGGGCTGGCTGGGGCGCAGGGGTACTTCAGTGTGGGGGCTAACTGGTAGACAGCCCCTACATTGAAGCACCCTTGTGCCCCAGCCAGCCTGGTCAGCATTTATATGTGTGTTGCTGTGCATGTAAAGACACTGCAGCAAGACATTACTTGTATTTACAAATACTAACTTGCTGTGGAGTTTATTAGTTTCCTGCAGTGTAATAGGGTCACACATGTAGATACCAAGATGTTTACTATGGAGTTAATTAAGCAACTCCGTACTAAATGTCTCGTGTAGACATGCCCACTAATTTTCAAAATACAGCAGTTTTCAGTAGGGTTATATAAGCAATTGTTGTGAGTTAGGGAGGTGGTGTTATACATGCAATACATTTTTCACTGTTGGGAAATACATTTAATTGTGAAAAGTTTCTGGTAGCAGGGGGTAGGTATCTCAGTGTCCCATTTTCCACTTCCCTTTGTGTTTGGGGAAAGTCTTGTTTCTTTTTCCCAAGGACAGCATATTTCTTACATTGCTCTCTCCCTGTCTCTGGTATATCCTTGGAAAGCAGAGTTAAGTGCTCTAGCTGAACTTGTGGTAGGTGGTTCAGAGACCATAAAATTATGATAGTACAGTAGAAAATGTATGGAAGAGCCTTGTTTCCATCAATACTGAGAGAAATGAGTGTTGATTAGCATGCTGAAACCCTACTTCCTGGTTCAGCGCTTAAAGCATCAGATGCTAAATCCAGTTATGTCATCTAACACAATTATCTCAGTGGAAGATACATAGAACATAATATCACCTGAGGACTCCCTGCCTGGTGTCTAAAATTCAGTTCGAAGGGAAGAGAATACATTGTAGACCACACTCAAAGGGGTATTTAAGTATCTTGAAATCAATGGGAGTTTAAAGACTCCAGCACCTAAATCTTTTTTTGATTCTTGTCTTATGCTTGCCAGTTCCACAGGTAGTGGTAAAAGTCCTCTTTTCATGACACTACTTGTTAAGTCAGTGGGTGTCAGGGGAGGGTGCGGGGCAGGGGAGCATCTATTAACATCTACAGTAGAAAAAATGGAAATAGTTTAGTTTTATTATTTGCCATCTAGTGTAGGGGTAGGAGAGGAGTGAGATGGGGAGGTGAAACTAGGCTAGTTTGGTTCAGTGCCAGATTCAATTTGCATTACTTAAGTAAAGGCAGCAGCATACTAGGAATGAGTTACTAGGGCACCAGCCAGAGGTGTTCAGTAAAGAGGGGTGGGCACAGACTGGAGGCAGAGGAGCTCAAGGCTCCTGTGGAGTAGAGCAAGGAAACGAGTCCCCTCAGCCTCACTCTTCCCCTGCTGCTGTAAGGGGAGATATCACCACCAACAGCTGGGTTAATCCTTCCTTGGCTTTGCAGCTGTTGCTGAATGAAGGACTTTGCAGTCTTGCTCACCATATACAACTGCAGCGGTTCTGGGGCAGGGGAGGTGGCCATTGGCCATGACGCCTCCCCTCACAGCACCATTCTGCTCTCACTGCACTGCAGGAGGCTGGAGCCATAAGGTCCTCTACTCCAGCACCCTATCCTATGTTGTACTAGTCTGCTGTCTAGTGCACAGGTGCTACCAGTTATGCCTCTGCAAACAGGACTGGGCCAGTTGTTGGTTTTGCCCATGGGTGCTAGCAGACTGCCACTCTCTTTGATTTCAAATAGGGAAAAGGGATGTTCATTTTCAAAAGATGTAGGTTTTGTAAAACCTTTTCCAGTCTAAGGATGAGATTTTTGAAAGTGCCCATGAATGCTTAAATTCTATGGATTTTTTTTCTAAAGTGACACAGAGACGTTGAAGCCTTAATCCCACTGTGTTCCAATGTGATTTATGGCCCAGAACCTTAGGTGATGCTCTGCTTAGCATTACAGGGTGCTTGTCCATGTTACACCTCTCCTGTTACCACGTTACACTTTTCCTGTGTCCACGTGACAAACATCGCTATTAAGCTAGCTAAATCGTGTCTGTGTATCCATGTTATCAGCTGATTTTATCATTTTAGGTTGTTTTCTTTGTAGTAATTTAAAACACCTCTGACATGTTTTATTTTTAGTTCCTAAATTTCTTCCATGAGGGTTATTTTTATGGTTTTAAATTTGTAACGTGGATCTGACTTATGCCCAAAAATGTGATTTTCCCTGCTTTGCAACTATTGCCTCACCAGGTGCCGCTTGGGTTCACTTGTAAGTCCACGGAAACCCAAGAAAGTTCATCTAATTTCTCCTGCACTGATTCAACTGGATGTCAGGTGCTAATCTTGCACATTTTTATTGATTATTTTATTGCTTATATTAGATTAATGAAAAACTAGATTTCCAAAAAAAATGATCTGCCTTTTTGCATACACCTTGCTTCTAGCTGTCCTTATCAGCCTCAGCTGCATTCTACCCAGACCCCCAGACTTTTTTCCCCCTGCTTGCTCCTACCCAGAGTTGGGGGCACCTCCGCCTCCGTGTTCCCCCCAAACAGTGCCACTATCCCCACCCTTCTGTGCTGCCTGCTGATTATCAAAGCGAGCTGGCTGGCCAAGCCAGCCTTGGCCTCTTTCCACCTGGACTCCAACCTTTTTTCATCCTGCTTGCTCCTGGCCAGAGTTGGGGTGGCGAGGGGGTGACACGGGGGGGGCACCTCGAATCCCGAGGGACTAAGGAGAAAGCAGAGGTTAATTTTGAAGGCTGTCGAACATTCACATCACAGACGTATGGTTCTACTGATGGGATTCAGCAAACTGATGTACCTCTGGTCTGGTATTTTAAAACTCACAAAGAGCCAATTTCATAGGTTTGCTGTAAGGAGGATGCTGTTGTTTGAAGTAGGGAAGCTCTTCTTGCGTTGCAACAGACAGAAAGTGTGGTTGCCAAAGACTGTAGCTGCTTCTTGCCCATACATTCAGGGCAAGCCTCTTGAGATAAGGGCACATGAAAACAGTTCAGACTGGTGGGAAAGAATAGTCGTGTCAACGTGGCATGATGACCAGTGGCTGGAAACATTCAGAATGAGCAAAGAGACGTTCTTCCACATTGTTAGCTTGCTGAACTCACACATCCAGCGTCAGAGGACTGTCATGCAGAAGCCCATCAGCCCAGAGAAGCATGTTGTTATGGCCATCATGAAACTGGCCACTCCAATAAGCCTGCGCCATGTTGCAAATCAGGTTGGTGTGGCTCCCTGTACTGCTGGGAGGGCCATCAGTGAGGTTTTCCAATTGCTACAGGACCTGGCAGCAAACAAATCCATATGCCTAAGTAACCGCCACAATGTGGTGGAAGGATAGGAGTTGGAACCAACTTCCAAGGGAAGTGGTGCTTGCCCCAACCCTGGGGGTCTTCAAAAGGAGGCTAAACGACCACCTAGCTGGGGTAATTTGACCCCAGAATCCTTTCCTGCCCATGGCAGGGGGTCGGGCTAGATGTTCTGCTTAGTTCCCTTCTGACCTTACCAACTGTGAAACTATGAAACTATGATACCACAAAATGGGCTTTCCTAACTGCATGGGAGCACTTGACAGCATGCACATTCCCATCCTAAACCAGTTCCAGGACAACCATTCATTCATAAACAGAAAGTAGTTTCCTTCTGTGATTTTGCAAGCCGTTGTGGATCACAGGGCACATTTACAAACATTTACACGGGATGGGCAGGAAGTGCACATGACACTCATGTGTTTTAAAACTCACTGCTGCCTGAGATGATGGACAAGGGCCAATATGCCCCAGGACTGGAGGAGGTTGTCATCCAGGGTGTTTCAGTGCTGCGCCTGATACTAGCTGATGTGGCCTACCCACTCCTGCCTTGGCTCATGAAGCCGTTTGCGGGGCAAGTGAGTGACCCACAGAAATTGCCGTTCAACAAGCACCCAAACAAGTGCCACATGAGCATAGAGTATTCATTTGAGCACTTGAAAGGCCATTGGTGATAACTCAACTACAGGCTAGAAGTTGATGCTGTTAACATTACCCCTTACGTAGTGGCATGCATTCTGCATAATATCTGTGACTCCAGGGGCAAGGTCTTCAGTGACGCTTGGAGAGATCAGTTAAGAAAACTGACTCAAGCTGCAACCTTCACTAGCAGAAAAGCAGTTGAGCATGGGGGCTAGAGAAATAGGCAAATAGCGGAAGGAGTGCTGTGATCAAAAATTGTCTGGTGGCACACATAGGTGCCGCTCTGCGGGGGGAATGTGCTCTGTAATTGTGTGAATTGATCCTTTTTATCATTAATATTCCATTTCATATTAATTTCTCATTGAATAAAGTTTGTCTTCTAAAATGTTGTCTTGTATACTGGGTTCATCCCTGGGATCTCAGGGAGGTCTTTATGTGGGATGCAGGATGGAGGGGAGGGGGCGCATTGGGTGGGTGGCAGGAGGGATGGGCTTGTGGTGGCAGGCGACTTGAGAAGACAAGCAGGTCTAAAACTGGTTTGTGAACATGACTGCAAACTGTAATAGGATTCACATGCAAATAGACTAGTTGATTTGACAATAGCCTGGTAACCACCACCCACTTCCCCTTCAGTGCAGCCTCTCGATTCTGGCCACTGCATATGTGGTGATTGGTAGGGGAGGGAGGGAAATTCATTGTGCCTGGGCAGTTTTTTCTTTCTTCACCTCAGTGGGGTATTAGGTCATGCTGGCCATTTGTGTTGATTGCAGGGGGGAGGGGGAGTTGGAGTAGGCTGATTATGGCACCCCAACACTGCTTTGGGGGCAGCAGTCCTGGGCAAGGGGATCCCTAGTAACCAAGGCATCTGGATGATCCTTGATAACAACCACTGCCCAACCACTGCAAAAATTCCTTACAGTTTGACACGATACAAATGAGAGGAGACACAGGATTCTTTCTGTTTTACATACACATTTATATAGTACTGTTTCCATTGAGGCTTTAGATAAAGCATGAGTTACATTTTTACATTTACAT
>NW_017728931.1:55413033-55430890 GCF_001723895.1 Crocodylus porosus
GTTACAATAAATAAATACCTGGTAGTCAAGTGGTTAGGAGGCTTGGAAGGATTGTGCAAGTTGTGTTCCAGGTTCTTGAAAAAAACTGCACTGTTGCAGTAGTGAGAGGAGAGGGCACATTGGCCAGCACCAACCAGGAGTGCTGAGAGGGAGTCCCCACCCAAGGGGAAAGCACTTGGGGGAACAGGCTAGAATGGGCGTTCTTAAAGAAGCTGCACTATAGCAAGAGTGAAGGGAGGCATACAGGTCAGCACCAGCCAGGGGTGTTGAGAGGCAGCCATCAACCATGGGGAAAGCATAATTACTTGGGATAATTACCTGGGCTACATGAAAAGACAAACAAAGAAAAAGGAATATTACATACATGATCCTTAAAATGAGCTAATGAAGCCTATTTCAGTAAGTAGCTGCTTGGAATAGCTTGACCATTTGCAAGTTTTTAGCATTTTTAAATCTTGCACGCTGCACTGCAGACCAGGGCACGTAGAATCAGCAGGAGGAGCAGGAGGAAGGAGGGAAGGCTGGAAGCAGTGCAAAAAAGGGACAAAAAAGATATTCATTGGTAAATATTGGCATATTCAGATATGAAACAGTAATGTTAATTTTTAAATGATGAAGGGATTATTTAAAATGAAAGCTTAGTTGCTCATGTATTCACACAATACAAGGACTTGTCTACAGTGAGGCAGAGAGAGGCTAATAGTGAATTCCCATAGGCTTTTTTTGGAGTCTAAAAGGGTAATAAGAATATTGAATAGGCACCTGGCAGTGACATTGCCAAGATTTTTTCTGGAGATGGAAGTGGCATCAGGCAACTTTCCCAGGCTTGTGTTCTTCTCTTCTGTCTGCTGTGCCTGATGGTAGTAGCATAATATAAAGCATAGCATTTGGGAACTAGAAACAGGAGGGAGGGAGAAGTTAAAAGCATAAGAATTTGTATTGTAAAACTACCATGCAGTCATTCCAGGTCTGAAAAGGGGGTAGCCCTCCTGCATGTGAGTGGGATGGGGCAGGGAACAGTGGAGAAAGGCAGCTGAGGGGCAAGAAAAGGTAGTGAGGAGGTTTCCCTCCCACCTCAATAATTGCCCTGCTACTATAGAATGCTGTTGGATACCTATCAACTTCATTCACGGCAATTACATGAAAGACAAATTAAACAGTGCAAGCCACCCTCCCTCAGGGCACAGCCAAGTGTTTGTTCTCACTTACCTATGTGTAAATGTTCTGTTTGATTGTGGAACCTGTCATGGGGTCCTCTTTCAAGTGTCGCAAAAAGCTGCCTCATCCCGCGCTGAAAGGCAATATTGCACCCGACATGAGCAGCAAGCAGCAGGCTGCACTCTTATGGAAAAGGTACTGTGCCATCCAAGAGCAAACGTCCCGCAGGGCTGAGTCCTTTTGCCTCTGGTGTGTTGCCATCTCTCATCCACCTCAAAAGTCTAGAGAGTACTCACCCCAGTCAGTCACTGCTCCATGAAATTATAGACACCCCCCCAACAAACACCTGCCTCATTCTGGTGTAAAAAAACCCCAAACAGTCTGGTGCCGGCCTGGTAAGTTCTCAAAAATTTCACGTCAAAACATGCGGGATTTTGCATGGAAAGGTTTGGCACCAAAAAAAAAGCGCCTTAGCGCCCCATGCAACTTGCATCCAGGGAAGGCAAGGGGCACCAGGCTAGGACAGTGGGTGATGCCCTTTGAGACCCCAGAGCCAGGGGAGAAGCAATGCTTTGAGCACACTTGGGGGTAGCCCAAAGTGTACCCAGCACCTTATGGAAAAAGCGTGCTGCCCGAAGGGTGCCCCTACCTTCACCCAGCCTTGGGAGATGCTTTTGTACATGTGTGGAGTCCTGCAGGGCTTTGCATGGTAAGGTTTGTTGCCAAAGAAAAGCGCCCAAGTGCCCCATGCTTGTGTACACTTGGGGTTAGCTTTGCATGGAACGATTTTGCGCCTCAGCCCCCCAAGCTCCCTGTGCAACTTGCACCCAGGAAAAGAGAGTGGCAGAATTGCTGTGGCTGGGTGTTTCTTGTCCTAAAGTGCCACCTGGCAGTAAGGTAGGACTGAAAGGGCATGAGGGTAGAATTGTTCTGACATGTCCTCTAGCACTTTTTACTAGTCATAGCATAATAAGCCCTTATGTGGTAAGTCACGTCCACGTTACTTATTTAGCCGTCTTAAGCTAAGAAAGAAAAATTAAAGCAGGAACATTTTTAGCGACAAAATCCACACTTGGAGTGGCATAACATGAAAGTAATGCAATTTAAAACATCTCTGAGTAGTGTTAGTTTAGGGCGCTAAATGGACTTCAAAGTGGTGGGAAATCTCAGGTCATGCAAACACAAATGCAGTTGAGTCAACATAAACGGGAAATTTCCTTTTGTCTACACCCTCTAAATGCCAAGTATGTGTACAAGGGCCCACAGTGACTAGCGTCTAAGCACCCTGCACCCACTGGCACTTCCGCTGGTGAGTTCCATGTGCAGGCTGCCCAGCTGATGCCTACGGAGAGTTGGGTGCCCAAGAACAGAATTGTCTAAAACCTAGCAGGTTTCAGCTGAGAGCGGGGCCAGTTAAACTAGCCAGGAATGAAATGCAAAGGAGAGGGAGAGAAGAGAGGGCCTTAGGCACCTAAACAGGTGACTTGGTGCACTTGGATCTGGACCTTCCACCACACATAATTGTCAGCCATGAGGCATCTTCTGGAGTTGAGCGTTAAACCATGTCAGACATTTTGGTAGCCCCACCTATGCCATCTCTCTTTCCCTGTTTCCAGCTCAAATACTTCTCCAGTACTTACCCTGCATTTCCTTGAGCCTATGGCTGTCTTTTGTGCAAGTGCTTTGCTGCCCTTTCAACCTACTGGTGACCTGCCTCTGAATTACCTAGAAGGAGCTGTCCAATAATAGACATTGATCATGTTCTTAGCAAATTTATAGGATCACATTCTCTTGCCTTGTTTGAGAATCCCACTTTGGGGCTTTGGCAGCTTTTTATTTGGGCAAGGGTTCCAAGTAGCTCATTAGCTGTAGGGCAGCTCCAGTGCTTAGACACCTTTTGCAAACGTAGCCCAGGTATACATGGGTTTGTACTTCTGTCTCCAATTGAGGGAATTATTGGCAGCCCAGTGGCCCCTCCGTCCCTTATAGAGTCAGGTCCAGTCAATCAATTACTTAACTATATACAGATTTATTATTGCAACAAAACTATTAAAGGGTAAGGACATAGATTATATATATATATATATATATGTACAAATTTACAAAACAATAAACCCTATAATATATTTACATAAACTGTAAGGCATAGTTCACAAATATAATCAGCAGTCCTTAGACTACCTGGGTGCCTTCCAGGGCAGGGGCCCCACTCCCAAGGTACCACTACAGGAAAGGAGATGGGGGGGGAACGAAAAAGGAGAGAAAGACCCCAAAGACTCCTAAGCTCCCCCACTATCATCCAGGAGTGGCCCACATGGTGCCCCTTTGCAATCCTCGGGGGGGGGGCCTCCCCTGTGGGGACCCTCTCTCCAAGGTAACTTACTACTCCACAGTCCTGGAGGGTTGTCTCTTGTTCTCCAGGTCAAGCTCTGTTCCCACCGGGTTTTTCTGCCGCCTGACTCTGCTGCCACTGTCCTGGCTTAGGACCACATGCACTGACGTGTGTAGTAGACGCTTTGCCTTGTGCTGGGGGTTGGAGGCCTGGAAAGCCTTGTGCAGCACCGGGGCTCAATCTGTTCCTGGACCCTCTGGGCAGCATCATCTGCACTGAGCTGCTGCCCCGTGTCTGCAGCTGTAGACCCGAGCCACCTCAAACGGCTGCCAGGGTCTCTCACCCTCCGCGCAGAGCCTCCTACACTGAGCTCCCAGGCTCGTTCCGGGGGTTGAGGACCCAAGCTACCCCTGGGGCTCCAAAGATCCTGCTCTGTGCACCAACCTGTGCACCATGTCTCTGGCTGCATGCCAGAGGTTGCAGACCCAAGCTGCCTCATGCAGCTCCCAGGGTCTGGACGCCATGCGCCATGCTGCACACCGAGAGCCTAACTGCTGGAGCCGTCCCCTGCTCCCCACTGGTAGAAGTCTTCAGGGGCTCTTCCTGGGCTACTGCTTTGCCCTGCTGAGCAGCTCTCCTCAGCTCTTCTAAGCCCCGCTCTTCTCTTTTCTCAGTCTCCGACGCATCTGCCTCTCATGCTGGGCATGCAGCTCCTTTTATATGCTCCAGGGCTCCACCGCTGAAGTCTTCCAGACCTGACAGTTTCCAGTCTTCAATCAGGTCCAGAAGAGCTCTTCTCCCCCTCCCCTCAGGAAAGGGGCGTGACGTTATTTTGCTTGCTGCCTCCTGATTGGTGGATGGGCTCCACCAATCAAAACAGCAGGATCTGAAGCCTGGGACTCAACCCAAGCTCTGAGAGGTAAGCCTGCTACACAAATATTGACCAGTGGAAGATCAGGCTCTCATGGGACCAGACAAAATCTGAGTCCTGGCTTTGAAAATGTCAGTGGTGCCTGTACATGCTAAAACAGAAGACACAGTGAAATCCTGAGATCTTTATGAGAAGGTACAAAAGAAGTTTAGCTTGTTTCAGGTTAAAGTGTTGCTTAAGATTAAGGCAAAGGTTCAGAGAGTACACATGAAGGTTATCTATCAATACAGTTGTGGAAGGGAGAGGGCGGACTACTTGAAGAAGCTGTTTGAACTGAATGGCAATGTTGGCACAAGAGCAAATGGATATGAAGCCATGAGTAAATTTATGGTAGAAACAGGTTTGCCAGCTGCAGGGGAGTGAGGTTCTGGAGCAGCCTTCCAATGGGTGTGTGGGGAGCAAACAATCTAACTAGGCTTAATATGAAGATTGATAAATTCATACAGAGTTATCTGATGTTGCCTGTAACAGCAGGATTCAGTGACCCAGGAGGTACTTTCTAATCTGATGTTCTATGATCCTAAAAAGTGAATTAAGGCACTTACAGAGGCAGATAGAACTTTTAAGGATCTGGCCTATGTTCCTAAATCATCTTTGCAAACAGGACTTTGGATTTTCAGTGACTTAGGCACTGTGTTACTTTAAGGGCTAGATTCTGTTCAGACTTATGCTAGTTTTATACCAGTGTAACTCTTGAGTTTAGCTGGATTTGAACCAAAATAGGTAAGATCAGCACTAGTCCTTAAGTCTTCCATGCTCTACCAGCTAAGGTATGTTTCAGCACACCCAGCTACTTTTCCACATTGCCCTGTGAAAGAAGAGAAATGACATGCACTTTAATATCTGCAAAGGCATGTGTGTGAATTCCTTGCAGGATGGAACTAAGTCTGCTGCTCACAGGCTTTCTCATGCAGATTTGCACAGGAGTCTAATATCACCCTGAATTCTACCTTCCCAGGGATATCTATAGGTTTTGTTTCTTTTTTTTAATGGAAAGCATTTGTTTAATGATAAAAAGGTTTAACTGACAGACTAAAGCAAAGGAAGAGGAAAGGAAAGATTGATGGAGCCAGATGGAAATCTCCTTTATTTTACCCTGCACTTAGTAGGCACAACAGCTACAGACTTTCTATGTTGCTCTACAGGAATCAGGCTCTCTGTAGCTTGATTAGAATGATGTCATATGAGAAATAAATAACTGAGATTGAGATAGCGATAAGAAATCCTGTAGGGCACCAGCATAGAATATTTCTTGAGGGAGAAAAATAGTTTTAGAAATTGTGGAATATAATAAAGCCAATGATTCAGAGAAATTAAACTGAGGAACTATTTTGATTTCTATTTCCTTTACAGTCAACCAATACAACTTTTTCTTCCCCTTCCTCAGCTGGGGCAAAGCCACTCACTGGAGTGATCTTCAAAAGTCAGAGAGGAGGACAGTTTTGGAGACTTCCGTCCATTATGAAAGCAGCCTGAGGCATTTTCCACAAAAAGGGGCAGGTGATGAGATTCTTGGTCTACCCTCAGAAACAGATGTCAGGAGAGAGCAGCTTTTGAGGGCTGGACTTTGTGGGAAAAGCGGTGGGGCCTTTTCTCTTAAGCAAATTGAGACTTCAGGGGAGGGGGCGAGGGAAGAATGTGCAGGACACATTAGAGCAGCCTGTTTCTGTCTGTGGCTGAAGATGTGTGAGCTGACTCTGTTCCTCTCCTTTGTATGCCAGCTGGCTCCTCTTCCTGGCTGCAGATGGGACCAGCTCAGGCCACAGTGATGTCTGGTAGACGGAGATGCAAATCTTAAAATAGCAAACAAAAAAATTTTCTTGGCAAGCTCCATTTTTATGCTGTGGCTGCAAGTACCAGACTCTTCCAGGTGCATGTTAAATATAATTTATGAAATTCACCAAATACGATTGCCCTTGTCTGTAGTGCAGCTGACATCTTGGGAGGACAATAGCCAACGTGGGAGCCTGAACCAAAGCCCGAAGTCAATGGGAGACTTTCCACTAGATTTAACAGGCTTTAAATCAGCCCTATTTTTGATCATGTGAACCATTTCTTTACTACTGGATTTGGAAAAATAAATCCCAACTCTTGTTAACTCTCTGCCCTTACAGGAGCCCCAGGTACTTTTGTCATGAACAAACTAGAGTTGTTAGTGCTTTCCAAGAAACCCAGCAGTGTTTAGCTTAAAGTACCTGCATTGGGTACAAAGGTTGGCATTGGGTTTCTTTGTCAAGAGATGACAGATCTTAAATTTTTCAGGAGGAAAAAGAAATCCTATTGATATAATAATATCATGCCAAGCAGACAGCCCTGCCTGTGTAAGCCACTTTGAGCACAATAATATGTTGTTGTTTTAGTATTGTTTCCACTTGAAAAGTGGCTACATTTTTCCTGGTCAAAGACATTATTCTGATTGACGCATTTATAAAGGGGGTACTATGTGCTGTCAATTCAAGAGCCAGTGGAATCCACCTGGAGTTTCAAAATGGAGGCCCTGCAGATCTGAATGCAAGGTTTCCTTCCTGTGGTACCATCCTGACACTGCTGGGAGCCCTCCATGAGATTGGGGACCACAAGACTTCAGTGTCAGCAAAGGTTTTGGACAGCCACACATAAATACTGATTAAAGCAGGTACTGGAATCTGAGTTTCTTGGAGACAGGGAGATGCAGTGACATAACCAGCCCCAGACACTAACTTAGAGGAGGTGCAAAAATGGTGGTCCTCCCCAGGGAGTCTGCACTGTGGTGGTAGTATGAGGATGAGGATAGGTACGGAGATACTGGCCCTGTTTAGCAGCTGCTGTAACCAGAGGCCAGCAGACAGGGTGGAGCAGTCAGGGTCCTTGAATCCCTGGACTGACCACCTTGCTCACCCCTCTATCCCTCTATGCTGGTGCTTAGCACTGTCCCTGTCCCCTCGCTACTCTCTGGCATGGTTTTTCCCAGAGCGTAAAACTTGTTAGTTTTGCTTCTGGGGATGGGCTCTACCCATAATGAGGAAGGTTCATTCTCACTTTCTCGCAAAATGAATACTTAAGTTTTTTATACCACCTGGAGCTTGGGTAAAGGGGCTGCTCAGTTCAGCAAACAATAACCATTTATGCACAGACCTGCGAGCTTGAACTTTGTGCAACCGTCTCAGGTTTGGGAGAAAACTTCTGTTAAACAAACAGGGAATAAGCATGATGGGCTAGATCCTGGCTCCATCCTGAAATATTCTGGGCAACCCCGCTAACTGCTTTACTACAGGCATGGCATCATCAGGAGACTCACCACTGGCTAGTACTGTCTCCTATTTCAAAGCTGCTACAAGAGGGATTCTAACTCCTACATCCCAGGGAATTGCTTTAGCTATTGGACGTACAAGAAGCACCATCTTCTCCTGGCTATGTTTTGTAGGGGGTTAGGTATGCTTTCATCACATATACTAGATCTTACCCCACAGTAAGAAAACTATGGAAACACAAGTTTATGAACTCTCTTAGGGCTTAAGTCTGAATGGCTCATGGTATCTGGATTTTCATGGTTCTGTGCATGTCCAGAGGCATCTAGCTGTGTAAACACCTACATAACTGGAGAGTTTGTGAATTCCAGTAGTATGTACCTGTTGGAGTTCAGCCTCTAAAAGGGGATATAAGTCCCCTTTGTGAATCTAGCCCCAAATGTCCATGTGCAGTGATAATAAAAGCCCTATGGGGTGCATCCACACATGCAGGCTCATGCGCTTGCAGCAGCTCAAATAGAAGTGGTGCAAATTTGAGCCGGGGCTTTTTGCCTCAGTGCACGTGCCTGGACGCTCACTTTGTTGTGAAGCAACTTGTGCCACTTGGGGCAAAATAACCCTGCCTGGCTCCTCCTGGATCTGCAGCCAGGGGGGTCTAGAGCCCGGGGCCAGCACCTGTGGTGGCTCCAACAGTATGAAAAACTGCCCTAGCAAACAGCTCAGGGCTACTCTCTCAAAGGAACTTCTGGAGTCCAGAGCCTCCTCTTGAGGGTCTGGTTAAATTTCACCCCCCACTTTTTTGTTTTTGGTCACCCCATCAACAGCCTACCAAATCCTGGGACATCCTGGTCAAGCTCCTCCTGGCCCTGGAGAAGTGGGCCCTGTATTTGACCAGGAAGGAGGCTGTGGCTGGGAAGGTGCCCGTAGAATGCGGTGCCGCTTTCCTCTCATTTGTCCTTGTACATTTCCAGGTGGAGCACCAGTGGGCAGCATCCACTGGCTCCTTGGATGCCTTTGAGGACTGGTGGGTGCAGTCCCAGGGGCTCTGCTCGGTGTCCCCCTCAGGCGCACTTATTTTCATGTTTTGACCCTTTGACACACACAACACTCCTGTTCTGTTTTTTTCATTAGTTGCCCCGAGAATTTAGTTGTTCCTTTCGTCCATTAGCCCCTGTAAAAAGGGGCTACTGGTTAGTCAGATGGGCCTTGTCCTCAGTAATCAGATGGACAAATAGACAGGAGCTTCTAGGGCCCAGCCAATTGGTATCTGGGGACACTACCCTTTGTGCCAGCTGGACTGCTGCAACAGCATCCCAAATCCATTTTTTAAAATACCCCCAAATCCATGTTCTTCCACAATTAGAACAAAAGACCACTCTATACACAAACATACACACACACATAGAGAGAGAGAGAGACAGAGAGGGATCGATCAGTTGGGCAATGCTTTATTGGTATGTTTACAATGTTAGAGCAATTTGGAAGCCTACCAGTGTCTATCATCATGATAAAATAAATTTTAAATATCTATATGTCTGAATCTGTGCTTTTGGTTTTCTTTGCACATGATGGGTGTGTGATGGGAATGTGGGCTTTGCAGGAAGGATCTGGGAAGGGGTGTGGGGGAAGGCGGATGGGTGTGTAAGTGGGTGTGGAGGGATATGGGTTGGTGTGGGTGGGTGTGGGGCAATTGAGGGGGGACTGTGGGTGTGGGGGGACCTTGTGGGGGGCTCTGCTCAGAAGGGTTAGGTCCCCTGGCCCCCACAGGATGCAGCCCCCCCAGCACATGGACTGCCCCCCTGAAGGGCCAGCTTCCCCCCTGGAGGGCGACAGCCCCTATCCCCCATAGGGTCTCAGGCACCCTGCAGGGCCACAGAGCCCCCATGCAGGGCCCATAACTTACCTTCTCCAGCAGGGACCACGCGTCCATAGGGACCACGCTGGCAGGATCTGGCAGGGACTGTGCGCTGAGCCCCACTGGGTCCTGCAGCCATGGGATTGGGCCAGCCTGCGCAGGCGGGGAGGTGCTGCATGGCAGGACCTGGCCCAGTGCTGCGTGATTTGCTAGTCCGACTTTGACCTGAAGTGGGTTGTGCGGCTCCTGTGCAAAGAGACACTAGCTGTGCGGCTTGGGCCAGATTGGGCTGGCAGGGCTAGTTTTCCATGAGGCTCAGGTGCACCCGGACCCGGTGCAGTGCGCAGGGGCCATGCGCCGACCTGCACTGGGTCCAGCTGGCACTGGGGGCTGCTCATGCTGTCAGGCTGGCCTGGTTCCATGGTGGCAGGACCTGCTCGAGCCCCTCCACTGAGACATCTTAGCCCCCCCCCCCCCCGCCGCTCCCCTTCCCCCTCCAAAACCAGAGTGTCTCTTCTGGAGGACTGACTCCTGTCTTTGCTCCAAGCATGGTCTGGGACTGTGCCTTGCCCCGCTGTTCTGCGGAGCATTTTTTTTTAACCCCTGCATATCCAGGGGTCTAATTGTCTTCCTGCGCTGCAAACTTGCGGTGCGGGGAACATTTTTTGTTTTCACACGTGCCTCTTGAAGCGTCTCAAAGTGGTTTGAGATGCTGCAAGAGGCATGTGCACACTTGTCTGGACAGGCCCATGGAGTACAAATGCCTAATGCTGTCTATCTGACACTGAAAATCTCATACCATAACATTTCATTAAACTACTGTTATTAATAAGACCTGACAACAGAATTAGTAGGAACAGAGAAAAACAGAATCAAAATGCATGCCAGAAAAAAAAATTACCTTTTCCCAAGGCTGTTATTTTGAGAATGTTATCAGAAATGTGATAATGCCTCTGCCTGGAGGGAAAATCCAAGCCCCACCCAAGAAGTTCTTACTCTGTGGTACACATATTTTCCCATACATACTATGGCTCAACTTGGATTACTGCTGAAAGCCTGGTAACCCAGTGTAATAGCATAGCCAGTGTGTAATTACAGTGACCTACTCTGGAGTACTGTTAAGACAGTTGGTTTCTTTTCCCATATTGTCTTTTTCTTTCTTTGGTTTTTTTTCTTTTTGCAATAGGGTGTTAAGAAAACTCTTTGTCTCGGAAAGCTGAAATATACCTCTGTTCCTAGGCTTACAGTAATTGACAAATCACTAATGCTCTTTTAAGACTGACAAGAGCATACAGAGCCTTGGAAGACTGCTCTTGTACTGGAGAGGAAGAAACCTGGAAATAATAAATATTAAACATATAGCAGCTGGACCCCTTCATACAAATGATCATCTTGATACTAGTCACTATCATATTGAAATGGCTATTTTAGAACTTACGGTCTTCAGTTGAAATAGATATTTTAGAACTTAAGATTCATAATGGGTCAAGCTGATCAAAGCACTGTTAATTAAGTATCCAGGTTGTAGCCATATTGGTCTAGAGGAAAAGGCAATCAGGACTCATAGTAGAGATGATACCTTTTAATAAACCAAAAATCTTGTTGGTCTAATAAAAGATATCATCTCTACTACAAGTCCTGATTGCCTGTTAATTAAGTACATTACTAACAAAGAAAAGAAGGTTATGTGAAAACACATCAATAGTTACTGGCTGTTTTGTTTTAGGAATGGGCTGTAAACGGAATACTGATATTACTCAATTGACCAGCATTATATAAACAGATCTGGAATTGTTTGCAAAAAAATTATTTTCACTTTGGAGCCTTTAGTACATAAAGCTAATTGCTTTGCCTGTTTATTGGCTGATGAAAATCCAAATGCATGGCAATTATGACTGTTTCTTCGTGAACATTAAAAGATAGAGCTAGGGTCATTCTAGTACATAGGAATTTTCAAGAATATTTTTCTTTTGTTTAGACTTTAGATGTATAGGTTTGACTCTTTTCCCCACTGTTGTGCGTGAAAATAAAATCTGAAAGTAAAATGGAATTGAAACTAGAAGGCAGTCGTGGTTTCAACACAAACTTTAAATTGGCCCAGACTTGCTGGAAACTAGACTCAGCTTTTGCAGAAAGGTTCATGAATCTCAGCAAACCTTTGACATGTCTGAGCTGAGTTTCAGGCTTGTAAGAAAACCAGGTGACTTTCATATGCTTTGATGCTTGTAACAAAAGTTTTGCTGCTTTGCTTTTATGTGAATGCACTTTTATATTTTCTCTAGTTACAGAACATTAGTCTTCAATCTTCTTGAGATTTCTTTTTATACTTAGTGTCTCATTATAGCATTAGGTTTTTGCAAAAACCATGGAGGACCCAATTCTGTTCATAGTTACTATGGGATACATCTAGACAAGTCCATTACACAGTGACCAATTTTCAGCAAGCAAAACACAAACCATAATTCAAAAGACTGCACAGACCTCTGGCACTGGAAGTAGTTTACACCACTTCTAGTTCCTGTTAATGTAGGTATTATACTGAGGCCACAACAAGCTAGCTAGAGTAGCTACGTTCACATGTTGCTGAAAAGCATTGCGAATCAGACTGAGTGAGCACAGTACCATGTGAACACAGCCCTCCTGCTTCCAGTTCACAAAGTAGTTCATAATTGTCTCCAAAACCAGGGAGTCACAAAATGAAACAGTAGATAGTAAGTTTAAAATGGACACAAGGAAGTTCTTTTTCATACAGCGTGTAATCAGAATGTAGAACTCATTGCCACCCCATGTTGTGGAAGCTGACAGTTTAGCTGCAAAAAAGGGGACTGGACAAATTCTTGGAGGAAAGAAGTGTCATATATTCATAGAAAATTAGCACTGAAAGGTACCTAACTAGGTCATCTAGTCCAACCCCTGCTCAAATCAGGATAACCCACAACTATATCATCCTGGCCAAGGCTGTCTACTCAGGTCTTAAAAACCTCTATGGATCAAGATTCCACAGCTCTCTAGGTAGGCTATTCCAGGGCTTTATTACCATCCTCTTGGAAAAGTTTTTTCTAATATCTAACCTAAACTTCCCTTGCTGCAACTTGAGACCAATGCTCCTTGTTCTGTTATCTGCTGAAAGCAGTCTAGCTAATAGTCTATCTTCATCCTCTTTGTAACCACCCTTCTAGTAGTTGAAGGCTGCTATTAAATCCCCCTCAGTCTTCTCTTTTCTAGACTAAATAAGCCCACTGCCTTCAGCCTCTCCTCATGAGTCATGTTCCCCAGGCCCAAACCATTTTTTTGCCCTCTGCTGGACTATCTTCAGTTTATCCACATCCTTTTGGGGCTGGGGTTGGGGGTGGGAGGGGAGTTCCATAGTACTCCAGATGTGACCTCACCGGTGGCAAATAGAGGGGAATAATCACTTCCCTTGATCTGCCGGCAATGGTCCTACTGTTCGCTTTCTTGGCAACAAGGCCTCACTGTTGGCTCATATTCAGCTTATTGTCCACTGCAACCCCCAGGTACTGTTTGCCAACTAGATATTGTGGGGGAGCGGATGAGCTGACGGGCCCCGAGACTCGGGGGGGCGGGAGCACCTGCAGTAACAGCCCGCCCGCTGCCCCGGAGGGCGGGGCGCTCACTTACCTGTTCCAGGTGTGAGACAGACACGGGCGGTATAAAGGAGACGCTGGAACCAAGGACCGGCGTGGAACCGGAAGAGCCGCGACGGGAGACAGCCGCGGGAGAGTCCGGAGCGGCGGATGCACGCCGGCACGTGCCACGCCCGAACGTTTTGGGGCAAGGGTAAGATCCTGAGAGACTGTACAATCCGGCGCTGTGGCCCCAGAAGTTAAAAGGCAATATAGTAGGGCCGGGAGTGCCTGGCACCGGCGGGGACTGTGCAGCAGGAAGCTCCTAGGAAGAGGGGCAGTCGGACCGGGCAGCACTGTTTTCGCGGTGAGGAACCGGGTAGTTCCGGAAGGGAAGGGGCCCCAGGTGGGCAGAAAGCCCCTTCTATAGGAAGGGAAAGGGGACCACAGAGTCAGAGAGGTGGACCCTGCTACAGCAAACTCAGGAGCCTGAAGTCCGCAACTCCGGTCAGGAACGGTGTTCTATTTTTGATATTTTTTGGTTGAGGTTTGCATCCCGCAAAGGGGAGATTTGGAGGGTTGAAGCGGCTCGCAAGTGGCGGACCCACATGGAGGCCCGGGCGAGGGTGTAGGGGTGGAGGAGCCCTCAACAGCAATGGACTCTGCGCAGCTCAAAGTCTCATTTTTGGACGTACATGCGTCGGACAATACACTGAACCAGAGAAGTCGTGGCAGGCGGGTTGGACGCGTGCGACTCCTAAGTGAGTACTTCACATTGCCAGGGAACCCGGGGGGACTTTTGCAGCCAGGGAGACGGTCGGACCCGTCCACGGATATTGAGCCATTGTTTCCTGTCCTTTGAGCCTGACAATCCAGACAGTTTTCTATCCACCTTACAGTCCATTCAGTCAACCCATAATTCCTTATCTCGCTTGCAAGAATGATGTGGGAGACCTTATCAAAAGCCTTGTTAAAGTCAAGGTATATCACATCCACTTCTCTTCCCACATTCACAGAGCCAGTCATTTCATCCTAGAGGGCAATCAGGTTGGTCAGGCATGACCTATCCTTGGTGAATCCATGCTGACTGTTCCTAATCACTTTCTTCTCCTCCAAGTGCTTAGAAATGGATTCCTTGAAGACCTTTTCCATGATATTTTGGGGGACTGAGGTGAAGCTGAGTGGTCTGTAATTCTCCTGATCCTTCTATTTCCTTTCTTAAAGATGGGCACTATATTTGCTCTTTTCCAGTCATCCAGGACCTCTTCCAATTGACATGAGTTTTCAAAGATAATGGCTAGCAGCTCTGCAGTCACATTAGCCAACTCCCTCAGCACCCTCTGGTGCATTGCATCTGGCCCCATGGACTTGCAGAAGTCCAGCTTTTCTAAACAGTACCTAACCTATTCTTTAGCCACTATCAGTTGCTCCTCTCCTCCCCTATGCTGTCAGATGTATTAGTCTGGGAGCTGACCTTGCCTGTGAAGACTGAGGTAAAAAAGACATTGAGTACTTCAGCCTTTTTCTCACATCATCTGTCACTAGGTTGCTTCCCCCATTCAATAAGGGACCGAACACTTTCCATGATCTTCCTGTTGTTTTTTTGAGATATTTGTAAAAACCTTTCTTGTTACCCTTCATGTTCCTTCCTAGTTGCAATCTGAATTGCTCTTTGGCCTTCTTGATTTAATCCCTGTATGCCTGAATAATACTTTTATACTACTCTCTAGGGGTGTGTGTAGATGAAATGATATTTCCCGTTTATGTTGATGCAACTGCATTTGTGTTTGCATGACCCAGGCAATACGTTTTTCGGATTCATAGATTCATAGATGCTAGGGTCGGAAGGGACCTCAGCAGATCATTGGGTCTGACCACCTGCCTAGGCAGGAAAGAGTGCTCGGGTCAGATGGCCCCAGCTAGATGCCTATCCAGCCTTCTCTTAAAGACCCCCAAGGAAGGGGGAGCACCACCTCCGTTGGAAGCCCATTCCAAATTCTGGCCACCTTTACCATGAAGAAGTTTTTCCTGATATCTAGCCTAAATCTGCTCTCTTGTCAGTCTGTGACCGTTGTTCCTTGTTACCCTAAGAGTAGCCCTGGTGAACAGAGCATCTCCAATCCCTTGCTGCATCCCACTAGTGAATTTGTAGGTGGCCACAAAATCACCTCTCAGCCTTCTGTTGTGGAGGCTGAAGAGGTCCGGGTCCCTCAGTCTCTTCTCAAAGGGCTTGTCCTGTAAGCCCGTAACCATATGAGTGGCCCTTCTCTGGACCCTCTCAAGTCTATCAACATCCTTCTTGAAGTATGGTGCCCAAAACTGGATGCAGTACTTCAACTGCGGTCTGACCACTGTCGCATAGAGGGGAAGTAGCACCTCCCTGGTTCTTTTTGTCATGTATCTGCTGATGCATGATTAAGTGCGGTTAGCTTTGCTGATAATTTCATCACACTCACGACCCATGTTCATCTTGGAGCCCACTATGACTCTGAGATCCCTTTCTATTTCTGTGCTGCTTAGGAGGTCACTTCCCAGCCAGTAGGTGTGCTGGATATTTTTGCACCCTAGGTGCAGCACTCTGCCCTTGTCCTTGTTGTACTGCATCCTATTGTGTACTTCCCACTTTTCTAACCTGTCTGCCTGCAATCATTCCCTACCCTCTGGAGTGTGGACTTCACCCAACAATTTAGTATTGTCTGCAGACTTGGACCCCATACTCTTCACACCCACATCCAAGTCACTGATGAAGATATTGAAGAGTGCAGGTCCAAGGACCATACCCTGTGGAACTCCACCACCCACATCCTTCCAGGTTGATACTGACCCATCTACTACCACTCTCTGGGTGTGACCACTAAGCCAATTTGCCACCCACCGGGCTATGTAAACATCTATGTCACAGCCTCTTAATTTATTTATGAGAATGGGATTGGATACTGTATCGAAGGCCTTGCTAAAATCCAAGAAAATGACATTCATCTCTACTCTTGCGTCTAAGTATTTTGTGACCCTGTCATAAAATGAAACCAGATTGGTCAGGCATGCTACAGATCCGTGCTGCTACAAATCCGTGCTGCTACAAATCCGTGTTGGTTTCCCAGCTGCATTATTTTTCCTGCTGGACTCCCACAGCTATGATCCTTCATAAGATGGAGGTGAGACTGACTGGCCTATAATTACTCAGATCCTCCTTCCTCCCCTTCTTGAAAATAGGGACCACATTGGCCCTTTTCCAGTTCTCTGGGACCTGACCTGAGAGCCAAGAGTGCTCCAACAGCTGTGCCAGTGGTTCTGCTATGACACCGGCCAATTCCTTCAGTACCCACAGATGGAGCTTATCCAGGCCTGCTGATATGAACATATCCAGTCTATCCAAGTGACTCTGCACCAAGTCGGTGTCAACAGCTGGTGTCCCTCTGATGCTCATCTAAGAACTCATTAGGAGACTTACCATGACCCCTGTTCAGGAACACAAAGGCAAAAACTTCATTGAATAGCCTTGTCCCCTCTGTCTGTCACTAATTGCTCCTTCGTGTTCAGTAGAGGTCCTAGGCTGCCCCCTGCCTTGCTTTTACTCCCTACATACCTAAAAAAAGACTTTTTGTTCTCTTTAAATTGTGTTGCCAGCCTCAGCTCTGTAGTTCCTCTGGCTTTTCTAACTGCCTCCCTGAAAGTACGGGCCAAGTAGGTATAATCCTCCTTGGTAGCTTCCCCCTGCTTCCACTGCCTATATGCCTTCTTTTTTTCCCTCAGGCTCCCCTGGATTTCCTGGCTTAGCCAAGGACGATTTTTGGCTCCTTTCCCACTTTTCCCTTGCACTGGGATAGTCTCCCTCTGTGCCCTTAGGATCGCTTCCTTTAGAAATGACCACCCTTCCTGGACTCCCATTCTGCCAATACTCTTATCCTGCAGGGCATCATTGACTAGATGACTCCTAAGCACACGAAGGTTAGCCTTCCTAAAGTCAAGACCTTACACCCTGCTAGTTACCTTACCTATCCTATGCCATTTGGTGAATTTGATTAATTGATGGTCACTGTTCGCAAGCTGACCATGAATCTGCAGCTCCCATACCAAGTCTTCCCCCATAACCAACAGCAAGTCAAGTAAGGCATTCCCCATAGTGAAACCATATACATCTTACATTAGGTGAAGGTCCAGTGTGCAGTTTAAGAACATATGTGACTGGTTGAATTTGGTGGACTGCTCCTCCCAGCAGATGTCAGGGTGGTTTTTGTCTCCCATGACAACCACGTCCCTTGACTGCATGGCAGCGGTGGGCAATTATTGCAGGTGGAGGGCTGCTTATGCAGTTTTGGTAGGCTCCTCAGGGCTGCAAGGGGAAGCCCTGCCCCTTGACAGGTGCCCCGTCCCTTCACAGCTGCCCTGTCCCCTAGTCACCATCTTCGGAACAATGTCCCAATATCTTCGGACCAATGCCCCCAAGCCAGGACTGGTGCGGCACAAAGTGGAGCACAGGTTGGCAATGGTCTGTGTAGCTGGGCTGCGCTTCACCAGAAGCGAGAGAAGGGAGCTGGCCTGGCTCTAAGAAGTCCCTGCTGGCCAAGGCTGGAAATCTATAGCTCAGGGAAGACCCTAGGGAAAGTGGTGGTCCCTAGTGGCACACCAGTCACGTCTTAATTTCTGCTGGGCTGGTGCAGTGTCATCTGGGGGGCCAGGGACTGGTGCTAAATCATTTGTAGACGACCTTCTTTTGGGGCAGGGTTTTGTATGGAGCACAGCAGCTACCTTGCTGCAATGTAGTGACAG
>NW_017728931.1:55430901-55439209 GCF_001723895.1 Crocodylus porosus
AAGAAAGACGGGGTTGAGCACCTGTGCCTGTGTTGGAGGCGCGAGAGAGAGGGAAGGATCGCAGGAGGATTTGGGGGACTGGGTCTAGGAGGAGCCCGAGAACGTGGCGGCCGATACGCAGGAAAGGCCAGCAGAGCGGGCAGGCTGGTTGCAATGGACAGGCCTGGGAGAAGGCGGCCTGCTGAGGGGTGTGACTGCAGCCCCGAGGGTGTCCTCTTACCTGGGCAAGAGGTCATGGAATACAGCTTCTGGCCCAAGGACTTAGAATTTGTTCCCGTTTCAGGTGTTCCAAGGGAAAATCTAGTGAAATATTAGGGACAGTGGTAGTCACTTGGCTGGTGCCGTTGAAGGGGAAGGAAGAAAGGCAAGGTTAAGGCAGGTACCTGGTTTTTTCATACAGGTATAGTCTACTGTACCATGGCCAAGTGGTCCCAAATGTTGGATTTAGTCTTTTCTGGGTTATGGGTTGAAATTCCACTGCTGCCATCATTTTTGCAGATGTCTGTGATAGGATACTGCTGGAGGAGGGATATATCTTGACATAGCTTGAGATATGTACCTCATCTGGTAGGTAGGATTTTGGGACCCCCCCAGTACGAGTGGAGAAAATTGTGGTCACACCCACTTCACTCTCCCTTTCAACATCCACTGTCTACCTGCATGTGATAGAGGATACTGGGCAAGAGGAGCTCTGATCTGACTCAGTAAATAGCTATTCTAATGTTTTTGTGTTCTCATGTTCTAAACCATATGCATATTAGTTGGTGTTAGGCAGCATCGTGCCACAGCATCGCACCAGACACAGTTGGATACTTCCTGGTCCTCATCTGGAACTGATTTGGTACAATAATGCTATTCAGGGAATAACCTGTGCTACTGAGGCACAACATTGAAATTTGAGACCCATTAGAAAATTCAGAACTAATAGTCACTTTAGTATCAGCCCCACTGAAACCTTATTTAAATTGTACAGAGGTCTCCGTCCTGACTCTTTACAAGTTCAGTTAAGAAGTGAGGAAAAATAGCGTTGGATTCATTTATATGATTCTTTATTTGAATTACAGCGCTGGAGAATTTGGTGAGGAAGAATGTAATTATTTAAGCAGGACAGACAAGTGAAGATGCCTTCTCTGCCAAGAAAGGCCGTGGTGTTTTAGTGACCAGAAAAGGTCAAGATCTTAGTTTTCTCTGTCATTTAAAAGAGCATTTGCAGCAGTTCAAGGTCTACTAACTCCATTTTTATTAATCATCCATCTATGATTAATTTAAAATTCATCTCTGTGTACTGGCCTTTATAGAATCAAATTCATCTTCTATCTTGAAAATATGACAAAGGTGACAAAGCATTAGGTTGGCCCTCTTCATAAGGATACATTTCACCTTCAGCATCTAAAGTGCGTACTAATTACTACACAATCACTATTCCAGTCCCTGAGAACTGTCAAGCTAAGTAAGGTTGGGCATTAGTTCAATATTGATTTAGAGGGAAGTGCATCACAAACTGAATTTCTAAAACCACTCCTTACTACACAGAGGGTTTTATGAGACCTTCCCACCCAAGTAATGAGCAGACCTGAACGTGCTTTACTTGTGAGTGCTGATGAGCTCAAACTGTGAGGTTGTATCATCAGTGCTTCCAAGTTTGGATTCACACAATGGAATAATGATATATGCAGAGCCCAGATGTTAAAAGCGTTGTGTAAACTGAATTGGACGTTGCTTGCAAGAGCTCAGCCTTTACTCTTCTGTCGGGGATAGAGAAATTAGTGAGGGAACTTGCAGTTACTGCAAAAGTGTTAGGGCACTTTTACACATGCTCCAGGGGTAAGAGGGGCAGAATGCTCGAAGACCACTCTAATTAAAGCACTACCGCATCTTGTGTATCAGTGTCCCCATACTTAAAAGTGGTGGTGAGGGTGCTTGAACAAAAGTTTATTCAATGAGTTTTGCCTGCTGCCATTTATAAGCACGGGGTAACTGATACATGAGATGCGGGAGGCTGCTGGAGTGTTGGAGCAGCCTCCATGCTCATGTACAGACACCCATGCAAATGTATTCAATTACTTTCTTTAAAATACATCAGACAGATGTCTCTCCTCCTGATGAAACTCAAACTGTATGCTAATTTGGCTGCAAGTCACTAAGATGTATTCTCAGCCACAGTGGGTGCATCTACACAAGACACTTACTGTGGAGTTGCTTAATTAGCTCCACAGTAAAACATCACTATGTGGCCATGTTAGGCTGGAGTAAATTAATTAACTCTGCCATAGAATAGTACAGCCCAAAACAAGTACTATTCTACAGTAGAGTTATTTACTCTGCTGCAATGTACATGTAAGCAGTGACCAGGGCTGGCTAGGGTGTGCAGGTGCTAAGGTGCCAGGCTGCCTTCCAGCTAGCCCCACTCTGTAGCACTCTCATGCCCCAGCAAGCCCCTCCACAGCACACTGAGCTGGGACAGAGCAGCTCCAGGCGGGCAGACTGAGTTCCAGGGCCCCTGCCAACCAGGGCTGTGCCACCCCAACTCAACATAGAATCGTAGAAATTAAGGGCTGGAAGAAACCTCGAAAGAGTGAGTCCTACCCCCATGCTCTGGGAGGGAATACTGCTGTGATCAAATGATCCCAGCAAGGTGTCTGTCCAGTCTCCTTTTGAAGACTTCCAAGGGCGGGAACTGCACCACCGATTCCAGATTCTGGTCACTCATACCATAAATAAGTTCTTCCTTGCATCTAACCCCAAAGCATCCTCTAACAGTTTATGGCCATTGCTCCTTCTCCTCCCCTGAGGCATCTTAGTGAACAGTTTTTCACCCAGCTCCCAACATGCTGTGGTCCTGGGCATACGTGAAGATACTACACCTGGGAGCAATAAACTCTGGTGCAAATTGCACCAGAGTTTATTCAGGCAAATTAACAGAATGTGTAGATGTGCCCAGTTTAGTGTAAAAGATTTATTTCTTTGAAGCAGTCTCTATGTCTTCATATGCCTGTGTTTGAGCATATCACATTGAAGTCCAGATCCTGACTGGGCCTCCTGGATACTTCCTTAAATATAAATATTAATTGATGAGAACAATCTCTCTTCCTTGCTGATAAAGCTATGGATGTCCTAAAAGCCCAGGATTCTGCATCTTTTTGCAGTGCAGATGCTTTTTGAAATATTTAACCCAGTTTCTCCATTTCCAGTAACCATCATAAGAACATAGGACTGGAACCATCATTTGCAGCATTGATACTCAGAGAACTTTAAACTAACACAATTTCTTCAATTTCTTCATCTATTAGAGAGATGTAAAGCTGTGCTCTGAGTTATTTTATCTTATTTTGCCAGTTTATTTGAAGACGCTTGGGAGATAGGACAGGGTGTGGCTTTAACTGTTCAGCTGCTAAACAAAAGATGAAGTTTAATTTAGTAACATTCAAGCTATCCAATGCAACTACTCAGACTTTTGTTGCTACATTGGAACATTAAAGCTAAAAGGCTCATATGCTATTTCATTGTTCAAGTGGGAGTTATTTGCTATGCACTTATACAGAGCTGTCTGAAAAGTACTGTCTCTCAATATATAATGAGCAGGGTATTTTTGTGTGTAAAGAACTCTACATACAGCGGTCTACAGCTGCGATTTAGCAATTCTTGCCTCAGACAGATTAACTGAAGATATCTTAATCCCGAAAGGAATCTAAAATATTATAAAAGGGGTTCATAATGACAATGAGAATTTAGGGCTGGCCCATTTTTAAGACTCATTCAGCCAGCTGAAATCAAAGAAGTGCTTTAGCTTCTGTAAGGAGTGTTTAATGGTGTTGGAAGAGTACACAAAAGCTGAAAACATCTCCTGGAGAGTTTAAAACCCACCCTTCTTTTCTTTTAACATTTTTCCCATTGAAAAGTATTTTCAGAGGAACATGTTCAATGCCTGTCTTTAGAGGTTTTTCATATGTAATTAAAAGTTTTTCTACCAAGCCTCCATACCAAAAATTGGGGGCAAATCCATCCCCAGAAATGGGTCTTTCCATGTTGTCACATATATATACTGTAGGTATAGTTGTTCACATACCCTCAGACATACATTTTAGCTTCTCCCTTTGAATAGTTTTCTGAGACCTAGCAGATAATTCATCCTTTGTCACATTAGTTGTGGTCTCAAATTGATCCTTTGAAAGTGGTGTTATGTTGACTAATTTCCCTGCAGACTGCTACGTTCGATCAGACACTTTTGGCTTCAGACACCGGATTCCATCTGCACTGCAATTTTTTTGTGCATGAATTACAATGAGGCAGCTACTGATGCAGATCATTGGATATGGAATTTAAAAATAACACTGTCACTGAGGATTGCAGCCAAGACATTAATGTTATTTGCTCAAAGATGCAACTACTAATTTTTTGGTTTTCTCCTATGTTGCTTTTGGTCAAGTTATGTTTTGTGGTTTCCCCTTTTCAGTATTTTACAACCCATTTCAAGTTTGCCAAGCCTTATGCTTTGACACATTTTTTTCCCAGTCAGTTTTGCTGCGGGAAGATTCTGCATCACCAGCTGTCTGTGAAGAGTTTACAAATCAATCTCACACAATCTGATGACTTTCAGAAGTGAAAATTGCTGGCCTTCAAAAACCAAAGGAGAGTAATCTGAGTAATTTACAGAATTTGGGGAAATATCAGTACTTTCTGTCTTAAAGGAAACCTCAGAAGACTAGGAGATTCTTGTATAAAACTGTTGAAGAAAAAGTACTGCATACCAAAAATAAACCTAATAAAATGCCAAATAAGCATAATACTATAATGGGTCAGCAGGCTGTATTGCCAGCCTTGAAGAATGCTGTCTTTTTATTAGTTCTGTTGCACAGTGTTCATTAGAGAGTAGCTCTGGCTGGCAGTGTGGTGTTTGCTTCTGCTCTATACTTAGAAATAATTCTTGGGTTAAAAGAAGTTCCTAGTATCTGAGCGCTGGTGTCTAGGCTGATATTTCTTGTAGGGAAGAATTGCTTGCATGCTGTTTGTGACTATCTCTGTTCTAAAACTGGTGTATAGATGCAAATAAAATAAGCTATATTTAGAATATGTACAGCCCTGCACCACTAATTTCTTTTGTTCCATGAGGGTACTTGCAAAGACGTGGGAGACATATGTTGAGTTACTTCCTCTACCTGAACCCACACAATCCCTCCTGCTTCAGCTGTTCAAGCTTATATAGATTAAGAATTAAAAATTCACTGAGCCTGGATAATTCTCCATCATGTTGAATAGGCTGCTTACTTTCACTATGGATAGTTGTATCCAAGTCTGAGCTCCAGGGAACACTTAATCAGTTGTTCAAAGTGGAATAGCATTAACAGGATAATCTGAGACTGTTTATACACCAAAACACCCTGTAGCTAGGTGGAAAGGACACACATGTGGGAGAAGGAAGATGCAGATTCTATTTCTCCTAAGCAAAGATCAGAACTGAAATGGGGTCTCCTGCCTTCTGGGTTAGAACACAAATGCCTGCACCCTTGGGTACCAGGAGGAGCATGCCAACAAGCCTGTGAATCTATTCTTGATATCACCTCCCCTTCTTCCCCCAACACACATACTCACATCACAAATGGGGACATATATGACTTACCAAAAAAATGTCCCACACTCTGTCTAGAGGCCTTATAAAGATGAGAACAGATTTCACCCATAAGATGTGTACATTTTTAGTGTGGACTATAACTATGAATCTGGAAAATTTGCTTACCCTATTGGCTGTTTGAAATGATGGACAGCCAGAACCTGTCACAGAATTCACAATGCAAACCAATTCTTTTGCAAAGCTATTTGTACAGGAAACTAATACTACTGCTTTGTTATTCAATATTTCCTTATCCAAACAAAATAAAAGCCTGAAGTTGGCCTGAATGGTGAGTCTATTGTATGTGGCCCTTTGAATATCCTCTCCTCCAATTCTGATGTGATGTCAGTATTATGAACCAAGGGATTATGAATTTTAACTGAGCTCTGTGTGAAGGGGAATCTCAAGCTCTTCTTAAAGAACCAGACTGTTCTGTCCAGACTTCAGTTTTCAAGTGCTCAAAAAAGACTCATTGTTTATAGACATGTGATTCAAGGACATGGAAACTAACCCAGATGCCATTGACTCTGAACATATTACGATTCTGGGTTAAGTGTGCCTAAGCATGAATACCTTTATCCATGTGGGTACTAAAGATGCAGCCAGGAGAAGCCCTGTCACCTGATGGTGGACTACCACGCTCTGGGGAGCATGCTGAAGGAGATAGGCGTACAGGGTGGTTTTCTCTTCTATCCTACCAGTGAGCAGACATGGAAGACAGCATGAGACGTGCACCAACTGGCGGTTTCGGGAATGGTGTCTCGAGGCGGGCTTTAGCTTCCTTGAGAATGACCCACACATCATCACAAGAGACATGCTCGGATGGGATGGGCTCCACCTTTCCCCTAAAGGTAAGCGTGTGTTTTCTTCTAGGTTGGCAGATCTCCTCCGGCAGGCTTTAAACTAGGCTCGTTGGGGGAAGGGGAAGACGAGGGCAGAGGAAGCTTTGGACTGCCAAACCAAGCAACACCCACAAGTACAGCCCAGCCTAGGCCGATGAGCAGAACATATACACAGGTAAGCGACAGGGGCCAGGGTAATGCTCAAAGTAGGGGGCCAGTGCACACATCCACAGGAAGCCTCAAATGCCTCTACACAAATGCTTGTAGTATGGGAAACAAGCAAGAGGAACTTACCCTGCTGCTAGCTGACACCAACCCAGACATAGTTGGGCTCACTGAAACATGATAGGACCCAATGCATGACTGGGCGGTGAATATCAAGGGCTATAGGCTGTACAGGAAGGATAGGACAGGGAGGAAAGGTGGGGGCATGTCCTACATTAAGGAGGAATACACATCCTCATCAATTAGCAAAGAATTAGAGGAGGGGCACTCTGAATTGCTCTGGGTTAGAATACAGGGCAGTCAAGGGGAAATAGACTTAACGGTGGGGGTCTACTACAGACCACCCAACCAAAGGGAAGAGCTAGACCAGGAATTCTTAAGTCAGCTTAGAGAGGTAGTTAAGTCAAAGGATGTGGTCATCATGGATGACCTGAACTTTCCAGATATCTGCTAGGAAGAGCAGTCAGCCAGGTCTCACCACTCACATAGGTTCCTAGCCAGAATGCAGGACCTCCATGTAACCCAGGAGTTGCACAGCCCCACCAGGGGAGACACTCAGGAGGGTGGACTTTAATGAGCTAAGGAGAATAGTCGGGGAGGCACTGAGGTCCTGGAGGCGAGGGGAGCCAGGTGTTCAAGGAGAGTGGTCGCCCCTTAAGATGATCCTCCAAGCCCAAAGGGAGGTAATCCCAACACAGATCAAAGGGGGCAGGAGGGCGCAAAAGCCCTGATGGCTCACCAAAAACATCTGGGAATGTCTCATAGCTAAAAGGGAGGTGCACACCCAATGGAAGGGAGGGGCCATCACCAGGGAGGATTAAACTGTGGTTGCTCGGGGATGCAAGGGGGCGGTCAGGAAGCCCCAGGCGGAGATGGAACTGGGACTAGCAACCCGGATCAAGGACAACAAGAAATCCTGTTTAAATACATAGGGGGCAAAAAGAAGGTTCCGGGTAACATGGGGCCCCTGCAGGACACGCTAGGAAATTTGGTCGTCACACCAGACGACAAAACTAGCATATTTAACCATTTCTTTGCCTCCATTTTCCTGAGCAGGGACCAGAACTGCCACCCCCCCCTCTGGGCTCCCCTTAAAACCTAGGGGAGGTGCACCTAGGCCAAGGGTTAGTGAAGAACTAGTTAGGGAACTTCTGGAGGGACTGGATGTATTCAAATCAGCTGGTCCGGATGATCGCCACCCTTGAGTACTGAGGGAATTGGCTGAGGTTATTGCAGCACCCCTGGCACAGCTTTACAAGCACTCATGGTGCTCTGGTGTGGTGCCAGAGGACTGGAGGAGGGCCAATGTGGTTCCCATCTTCAAAAAGGGGAGGAATGAGGACCCGAGAAACTATAGGCCAGTTAGTCTTACCTCAATCCTGGGCAAGCTTTTTGAGAGAATTATTCTGGCACATGTCCACGAGAGGCCAGCAGGGGAGATTATGCTTAGGGGCAACCAACACGGGTTCATTAGCGGCAGGTCCTGTTAGTCCAACCTGGTGGCCTTCTACAACCATATCACCAAATCGTTAGATGCAGGGATAGCAGTGGACATAGTCTTCCTGTACTTTCAGAAGGCCTTTGACATTGTCTCTCACCCCGTTCTCATTAAGAAACTGGGGGACTGTGGTGT
>NW_017728931.1:55439948-55461147 GCF_001723895.1 Crocodylus porosus
TGCTACTTCACAGTCAGGGCGGCTAGGATCTGGAACCAACTTCCAAGAGAAGTGGTGCTGGCTCCTACCCTGGGGGTCTTTAAGAGGAGGCCAGATGTACACCTTGCTGGGGTCATTCGACCCCATTACTCTTTCCTGCCATGGCAGGGGGTCGGACTCGATGATCTGCTCAGATCCCTTCCGACCCTAGAAACTATGAACTACTCCTTTATCTTCTTACAGTCATCTGCAATATTGTTTTTTTTCCATAAGTACATTTGGTTATGTTCACTGGGGTTTATTGTAGACTCTATCAAAAGGTTTCTGCTTTGGGACTGAGGTGAAGACGTGAGCAAAACAGATCATAAGTATTGCAGACCTTGGATTGCCATCCTTCATAATGGTGAATGCCATGGTAAGTTTTAGCTCTGGGAAGGATGTCAATGGTTTATGTAGCTCTACTGCCTTAGCAGGTGAGACTGGCTGTCTCTCCACTCTGTTGTTTCAAGCCTTAGGACAGATCAGCGCTCACACATGCATTTGAAGCTGTATCACAATCTGGTCATTTAACTATAGCTGTCCACCCTGACACCAAGCTTCTCTTGGCTTTATTATTTCCCAGATTCCAACCTTCAGCTGGATGAATCAGATTCCCTACCACTGAAGGGCAAACTAAGGGTTGCAGAAGGGTATATCAATCTTTGCACCTTCCAGATCCAGTGTTCCCAAAGGTCTTAAAGTAGGGTCCTTTTCCACTCATAGTTTCATAGCTTCATAGTTGGTAGGGTCAGAAGGGACCTGAGCAGATCATCAAGTCCAACCCCCTGCCATGGGCAGGAAAGGATGCTGGGGTCAAATGACCCCGGCTAGGTGGCTGTCTAGCCTCCTTTTGAAGACCCCCAGGGTAGGGGCGAGCACCACTTCCAGATCCTAGCTGCCCTGACTGTGAAGAAGTGCTTCCTGGTATCTAGCCTGAATCTACTGTCAGTCAACTTATGGCAATTATTGCTTGTTACGCCCGCTGGTGCTCAGGGGAACAGGGACTCTCCCATTGCCTGCTGGTCCCCCTTGGCTAGTTTGTAAATGGCCACCAGATCGCCTCTTAGCTTTCTCTTATGGAGGCTGAACAGGTTCCGATCCTGTAGCTTCTCCTTGTAGGGCCTACCCTGCTGCCCCCAGTCATGTGAGTGGCCCTCCTCTGGACCCTCTTCATGTTGTCCTCATCCCTCCTGAAGTGCTGCGCCCAGAACTGGACGCAGAACTCCAACTGAAGCCTGACCAATGTCGCATAGAGGGGGAGGATCACCTGCTCATGGTGTATCTATGGATGCATGACAAGGTGCGGTTAGCCTTCCTAACCGTGTCCCCACATTGGCAGCCCATGTTCATCTTGGAATCAATAGTGATTCCAAGATCCTTCTCTGCCTCTGTGCTGACAAGAAGGGAGTTCCCCAGCCTATAGGTATGCTGCTGGTACTTCCTCCCCAGGTGCAAGGTGTTGAAACCCATCCTATTCTCATCTGCCCACCTCTGTAACCTGTCCAGATCTAATTGTAGCCTGTCCATCTCTTCTAGCGTGCTCACTTCTCCCCACATCTTAGTGTCATCTGCAAACTTGAACAAGGTGCTTTTCACCCTTTTGTCCAAATCGCTGATGAAGATATTGAATACAGACCTGAGGACCGAGCCCTGGGGAACCCCACTGCCCATATCGCTTCAGGTCAAAAATGACCTGTCCACCACCACTTTCTGGGTGCAGCCCTCCAGCCAATTTGTGACCCATCTGACCGTGTAGGTGTCGACACCACAGTTGCCTAATTTTTTAATGAGTATGGGGTGAGAAACAGTGTCGAAGGCCTTCCTAAAGTCCAGAAAGACTATGTCCACTATGATACCTGCATCCAAGGTTTTTGTGACCTGGTCATAACAATGGAAAATTGTCTTTGCTCCTTTATACACCACAGATGGATCCTCTTAAATCAGTGGCCTGCTGTGTTTTGAAGCAATAAATGGTCCCAGAAAGTCAAAAAGGTTAATATGACCCTGTCACTGCAGCACTGATCAGTTAAACAAGTTTTGGTAGTTTGGGATTTTCAACAAAGAGACCTTGGCCTGCTCAGTATCATGTCAAAAGCACAAGAAAATTCATGCCAAAACCTGTAAGTTTATTGATGAAGACACACAAAACTCAGAACAAGATCCTGCTGAAACTGGAATAGTAGTTTTGCTGCTCTGGACAGTTTGTTCATTTCGTTCTTCTAGGACATCATGTGGCTATGGATACCTGGATAGAACATCTCATTTTATACTAGTCCTGTGAAGTGCAACTGGTCTCAGCATTAAGTAAAAAGCTAAAAGAAAGAGAAAGAGAGATAAATCTGGGATAACAGGAAGATGGAGAAGGAGAAGAGCAAGGTTTCATGTGCCTCAGGCTGGGGTCCTTGGGAATACTGTAGGGATAGTGAGGTATCCCTACAACTTGCACTGCAAGCTAGGTATCATCATGAAGTAGTGATTCTTGAGATGCACAAAAGAAAGACAGATTTTCCCCCTTTCTATCCAGGAATTCTTCAGTCACTCACTCCTCACATAACCTCCTTCCTTTAAAGACTGCATAATCACCTATCTGCTCATTATTTTGATCACTAAGTAGGCCTAACTTTTGTCATACCACTAGAGGTCATTGACTTCTTCTATTGTTTAGTGTACAAGAATTTAACACAGTCCTTGGGATATATCAGTCAGCCTTTTTGTTTGGATTAATTCAGCTTCCCTGTTTCCCTTTTGTGGCTTTTTCTATAAACATTTATTGTTATAGATGACTGGAATATTTTATAATGTTCGGTCACTTTTGTACAGTTGAATCCACAATTCATCCTAAATGAATTTTAGACGTTGATTTTTTTTTAATAACAGGCTACTTCCACTAGCTGTATTGTCAGATATCACTATTGGTGGGTACCAAGACATGTCACCCAAGAAATGGTCATTAGGTTTTCCTTAATCTTCTCCAGATAAACTGCCCTTTCCCTGAACTGAACTGCATTTCATTATTTCCTATCCATCCTTATAGCCTCTACACCTGATGTAAACCTCTGTTTACTGAGGTTTGTAACATGTCATAATTTAGCATCACCTGCAAATTCCATAAACATGTTTGTCTCTTTTCAGCTTATTAATTAAGAGATTAAGACATCTCAGAAGCTTTCTTTTTACCCATGATCAACTATGAAGTCTTCCTCCAGTGACAATGGGAGATTGGTAGTGCATTTGGAATATTTGTGTATCTCCACAGTTCAAGTCCTGCCAATAAGACAGTATGTATAAGAAAGAAACTATACCATACTGTAGCTTTGCAGAATGTTGTGTAGACTGTATACTCCCAGCCACTTGGAAGTTGGATGGCCCTTTTCTAATACATCAGCTGTTGGAGGTCACCTGTGCACTGAATAATCTAGGAGTGGTAAGTTTATACTGTACAGCTGGGGATACAGTAATTAAAGTTATCTTTCCCTTCTTTAAAGCTAGCCTAACAAGCCTGAACAATTTTGATCGCAGGCTGTTGGTTTAAATCATATGTAGACATGGTTTATATTTCTCTGAAAGTCAGAAATTCCCAGTGGCCACTTTCAAAGTTTTTTTTAAAAACAAATTTACAGCAAACTTTGATCACTTCCCTGTGATCTAGACTTGCTGGAACACTACAGAAAACCACACTGAGGAAGACTATTATATCCCCAAAATAAAGGATTTATTTTCTTGCAAAGGAGATTCAAAATATCTGCTTTGATATTCCTAAATAGCTGTTGGGGTTTTGGGGTTTTTTTTTTAAAGCTGCTGATTTTGCAACACAATATGTAACAGAATACAGTAATATGGAAATTATTACATTATTACATCTGAATATTTTTCTACAAGCCCATAACTTCTATGCTGGGAACCTAGACTTAGGCACTTAACTTCACGTTTAGGGACATAAATAAAGTGGCCTGCATTTTCAGTGGAAAACCTAGAGCTGCAGTGGAAATAAAGGTGGTTTCAGTGATGCAGAAAAGATGAATTTAGGTCACCGATTTCTGCTGAGATAAGTATGTAATATTACAAATGTTTGCAGTATTAACAAGAGTCTGTCTGCTTGCTTATTTAACAATGAAGCCATTGCACTCTTGTATGTGTCAAAACTGGTAGAAAACAAAATATATTATTACCAGGGATCTTGGTTTTCTCTGATTAAAAATTGTACGTTAAAAATTTCAATTAAAGTTAAATACCACTATATATATAGGTGTCAATTGAACACAATGTTTTATTCATATATTTACAATTTTAAAGCAATTTGGAAGTCTACCAGTGCCTCAATCCCTACAATAAAATAAATTCTAAATACCTATACATTTTGGTAATTGATTTGGGTTTTTTTATGATGTCTGTGTGCATGCATGCATGTCCCTGCAATGAGGGAGGGGGAGAGATAGAGAAAGCAATGAGGGAGGGAGAGACTTTGCGTGTGTGTGTTCATAGGGCAAGTCCCACATGCAGACCCCACCATACACATCCACCCACACCCCCCTTGCACTGCCATATGCACAGACCTCCAAAACCCCTCACACACCCCAGCCAGCCTCCCCTTTACATAGCCCCCCATAAACCCCATACCCACCCACACCCCAAATATCCACACACCCACCCACATGCTCCTTCACCCCACACCCCCCACAGACACATCCACACCCACACCCACACCCTCCCCCATGCCCCACATACCTGCACACCCACAGCCCTCCACAATCTTGTATCCACCCCTATTCTTCCCCCTCTTCCTCACAAAATATACAAGCGTAAGACTTCATTTTAAGCTACTGTGCTATCACCTCTATGTACACTACACAACAAACATGTAAATCAGGACAAAAATATTCTTTGAAATCAAATTAATGAATGTTGTAGATGTTCACTTTTTAGAATATAATTTGGTATTTTTCTGGTTCTGAGGTGGCAAAACCCCTTGCTGAAAGGAGTATTTCCAGGGCAAGTGGAGGGACTTCTGGTGGCAAAGGTTAGGGGCTAGGGGGTGGGACTTCTGGTCACAAGATAGTGACCAGAAGGCAGGGCAACTGTCAGGGGACAGGCTACCCATGTGGCCCTCAACAGCTTGCCAAAACTCAGTAAACCCAAAATAAATGCCCACCCCTGCCCCAACCACAGCTCCCTGCCCCCACCATCCCTTCTAGAGGGGACCCCCAGCTGCCAAGGCTAAGGGGCCAGGGACCCATGTCTACAGCCCTTTGCTCCCCACCAGCAATGCCTGAGCCCTGGCTGCCACAGCCTGAGTGGGGAGCAGAGTGCAGAGCCTGGCTCCCCCTCACCTACAGGCATCATGGCTGGAGCAGACTCATGGGGTAAGCAGTTGTGGGCTGCCAGCTGTGGACTTGAGTGTGGTGGGGAGCAGCTCCCTGCCACTGCATGCACTCTGAGGGGGGCAGAGAGGCATGTGCCCGCCAGATCTGTGCTCAGAGTGGGTGCAGGCTGCCTGCTGTGGGCTCAGGGCTCCCTGCCCTGCTGCCCTCCCCTGGGGCCTCTGGGGCGCAGCAGGCAGGACCCAAAGCAGCAGGGCAGAATGGAGCCAGGCAGAGAACCTCCTTGCCACTGCAAGCCCCACGCTGCCATGTTGAGATACCCCCTGCCTGCCCAGCAGCAGCAAGGGACACAACCCTGCATCACCATTCCCACTGCTGCTGGGCAGGCAGGAGGTGCATTGACAGGGTGGCACGGGGCTTGCAGCAGCAAGGAACTTCCCTGCCTAACCTTGCTCTGCCCTGCCGCACCAGGTCCCAACCACCAGGCTGTGGAGGCCCCAAGGGAGGGCAGCAGGGTGGGAAACCCAAGCCTGCAGCAGGCAGCTCACACTTGCCCCTGCCCCATGCACAGATCTGGGGGACATATGTCCCTGCTTCCCCCTGGAGTGTGTGCAGAGGCATGGAGCTGCTCCCCCCCCAGCCCATAGCCCCATCTCATTCTCCACTGGGGCCCAGCAGCCATGCATTGTGGCCCCTGGCCACAAGCCCTATGCACCACCTGGCTGGGCAGCAGCTCCAGCCCTGCCCAACTCCCTCCCTCCCTATAGGGGCCTCAATCCTCCTCTCCCTGCCCCCCGCTGCCCCTTAGCTGAAAATTACTACCCCCAGCTTGCAGAGCAAGGGGAGAAGTGGAGGAAGAATTGTGACTCAAGAGGAAATGTTTCTGACTCACAAATGTCTCCAAGCACCACTCCAGGGATGGTGTGTCTTATTAGACACCACCTCACAATACTGCTCTGGGCTCGGCTGAAAGTCCTAATTTAGCTCAATGCAGCATTTTAAAACATGGGCCTGTAGGACCAGATGAGCCCCCATTGTATTACTGCAGTGATCAGACAAGTCCCAGTTTCTTTTTCTTCTTATTTTCACTTTGACCACAATTCCTGACCTAAAGAGACAGAGAAAACATACACAATATAAATGTAAATTAGACCCAGAACCTTAAAATTGGATTCAGTTAGCTTAATGGCAGACAGTGTGTGTGTGTTGGTGGGTGTTTGTGGGTATGTATGTCTAGTGCCCTCGCATCTTTTTGAATGACTATGATTTTATTATAGTATCATACAACCCTCTACTGGTTTCCTTTTTTTTTCTCCTATGCATTTTGTCATACTGGCAGTTTTTCTTCTCATGTATTCTTCACTGAATCACCATATGTAGTAACTCTCCTCCAAGAGAAAGGGATTGCTGAGCAGTGTTAGTTCTCTGTCATTCACCCCTCCACTGCCTCAAATCTTGTTGTCCCGTATTATTTAAGTCACGTTAAATTGATAATGGCAACGCTTGGCAGGAATTGACTGTATCGTAGTCTAATGAGTTGTCAGAATTTCTGCTATGTCACTTGTCTACCAAGCAGGTTATTATTATGAAGGCTGTCAGTGGCGGGTGAGGATGGGGTAAGCAATACATTCTCCAGTCAGCAGGGAGCTGAGAATCTGTTCACATGGGATCAGCAGGGTGCTGTGGGAACATGCCTACCCTGCGAGCATGCACCAGGGACTACCATTCAAGAGAGCTCTCTGGGTTCACGGAAAGCTCAGTGAGATTTCCCCTAATGAGCCTTAGGAGGGTGTTCTGCCTGCCTGTATGTCTATAGTGTGGCAAAACAGAGTGGACATTCTAATACAATAGTAGGCTTAAATTCAGCTTCTCACCAAGGCCTAATTCATGGGCAGAACAGCATTTATAATACCTATGGAGCGGAAGTACAGTAGGTCATCACAATAACTAATTGGAGCTGACAGTTGCGTATCTACCATATCTCTGACCTATTTACATGCAGTCTTGGAACACAGGCATTTCAACATCCCATTTCTGCCTGCCCACAGACAGGAAGACTATTTTGTGTACCATGGGGCTTTATATGTTTACAGAGCTTGACCTACACAAATCAGTAAGTCCTTGCAATGCCTTCTGTAAGGGAAGCAGAGCAGTAAATGCTGTTATCCTCCTGTCCTCAGTTCCCCATCTGTAAAATGGGATTAATGCTGCTTCCTTTTTCCCTGCCTTTGTCTTCGGATCTCTTCATGAAAGCAGTTGTCTCTTGCTGTGTTTGTACAATGTCTGTTCCAAGCTTGCCTGAGGACATCAATGCCTACTAATGGAATAACATCACCAGTGTTTCTGTTTCACAGATACAGAAGTTGAGCCCAAATGCTTATAAAATTTGCCTGAGGCCACTTGCCAAGCCAGTGGCAAGGAGTGCAACCAGGACCCAAATCTCTGTACTCTCAGGCCCATGCTTAGTGTCCTAGATTACCATGTAAACAATTACAGATTGCTAGTCTGCATCATCTGATTTTATGTAGGTGGGAAGATCAGACATCCTTCATTATAAAACAACCTATCTGCCTACTACATTAGGTAGAGAGATTGCTTTTGAAACATGCATTAAATTAGTATTTAGTTTTCCATTTTACAAGAGTCTTGCATCACCCAAATAAAGTCAACACCCAGAAATCTTAAGAAAGAGCCTGTTAGCTACTTTAGAGTGTAGTGTATTGAAACCTTAATGTTAATCTCCCTTCTCAGTGTAGCATTCATCAATATCAAGAATGCCAATGATAAAAAATACAGTTGCCTTATGTAGTCCTGTAGAAAGAAATCACCTGAGAGTGGTTTGTACTAACTTGGGGCTGCTTATTCTTGTTTTCTTTAGGTCTGTTTTCCATGCTGCAACCCTTGACCCATCCAGCCTCTCAAACAGCTGATATTATAAAAACATTGAACTACATTTTATACTCCTTTGGCCTCCTACTCGTTCCACAGTAAAGTTAGTTCCATGCCTGAAAATAAATGTAGCATAGATTAATTTGGGTGGTTTAGGAGGCTATAATGCTGCTGAGAGTCAGACAGATATACTATGCACTTTGTCCTTACCCACATAGGAGCACCTTAGTTGGTATTAATTGGCACGTTCATGTTCTCATGCTGAGTATCAGTATAAAGTCCTAGAAGTAGAAACCAGTCACCAAGGAAATTACCTATGATTTCTCAAAAATATTTACATTTAAATATTTTATTTTTGATGTTTGAGAAGCAAAAATATGCCACATTTATGCTCTAAATCCCCTCACTAACAATGTGGGAAATTCATTTTTAAAAACCCATTAAGTGAAACACACATTGGTAAAGACAGATCAATTTGTTATGGTGGTACGATCACAAAAAGATTTCCTAGCATGCAGCTTCTAATTAGTCTCTCAAAAAACTACTCTGCTTCACTTACACAGAGTACAGTAAATGTCTACATAAATGCAGAAGGAATTAGATAAATAAGTTTTGTTCAAATATGGCGATCTTTAGGAGACAAAGATGATAGGAGAATGAAATTTCTTTCTTTTTCCACTCATACTTATCATGTAGCAGGTCAGTGTTCCCTTATGAAATACAGTAATTATGATAAAAAAAATTCTTCACTTCACACTTCAACAATCTTCCAGCCATACAAATGCATTCATGCATGCATGGCTGTCATTTCCAATCCAGACAATTTTTTATAAGCTTTGGTTTTTTCTGAGGTGCTGCCAGCTTGAGTGACAGCCTTGATACCTGCAAATAAATGGTTAATCTGTTCACCATTGTGCATGTAATCACTGGTCTCTAAGCCGTAGCTGAATTCCAGATTTTTTGGTATCTGAAATGAAATTGTTAGTAACCAAGTTATGTTAAATATCAATATTAGAACAAAGAGAGTATCAAAAAGAAAAAAAATATTGTAAAGACTATAGCAGATATATATACTACATCTCACATTTAAGACCTTAATTTGATGTCATGGATACGTTTTGTTTTTTTTCAGCACCATACAGTTCTCCCCTTTTCAGGTCCCCATGCATGAGTTTAGTGGCAGTCTCCCCTTGAACGTGTTGTGGCCACTGTTAAGTATATCAAGTACGGTACATTTGCATTCTAAATATACCGAGTGATGATACGTATTTCCAAAAGTCTTCTTCTCATGTCCTGTCACTACGTTCAAATCCAGGTCTGGAAATGGGCACATATACTATTGCTCAGTCTGTAGCCTTAGTGAAGTGCATGTTTTCCATATACATGGGCACTAGGCCCATAGCAAAAGAAAAATGAATAAAGAAAAATAGCAGCCACAGAGAATAACACTTAATACATACATTACAGCTTTGCTCAGGCAGGTTTCATGTGCCTGATTTATACCTTGGAAGCACATAACCTGAGGTCTTCTTCACCTTGATAGTATTATAGAGGTTCTGTTTTTTTCATTTGGATAGACTATTATTTTTCCTTCAGCATCAATCATACAAGCATATTTTCCACTCATCAAGCATTAATTTTGACCTAACACACACGCACAAAAGACAACCTAACAAAAATCAATTTCTGTTTTCTTGATAGTATTTCATGGCCATGAAGGGATGTCTTCTGAGGGGCTGCTGAATGTAGGGTTGTCAATATAGACCCCACTTGCACTTATGGAAACCACTAGCAGACCAGAAGAACTGAGGTCCACTGTATCATCTACTCTCTAAAGAATTGGCACATGAAATAAAGCTACTTGAGCCTGATAAATTGTTCTTATTCACAGCTCCCAAAACAGGTAAAGGGAAAACAATCAAGTCCAGGAAGAGACTGGTATCTTCAAATGTTCCGCCTATTTTGTTTTTTATAAATATTTATTTAATAAATATAAAAAGTAAAATCTATTAAGGATGTGCGAAACAGGCCATATTTGATTCGGATTTGGGCCAAATTGGGGACAGTGATTCAATTCGTTGATTCAGATCACTGTCCCTGACTTGATTCGGCTGAATCCGAAGAGTCAATTGGTCATAGACACAGCTTTAACTGTTTTTTCCTACATACCTCGAGGTACCAGGCATGGCTTGTGAATGCTGAGATGATGGGGCGGATGGAGAGCCCCACAGAAGCGTGGACCCCTTCCCCTCCCCCACACCCCTCTGGCTTGGCGATCAGTGCATGGGGACCCCGGCTACCACCCCAGACCCAGGAGGCACCAGTCACCAAGCCGGGGCGGGGGGCACCAAGCGTGCTCCCTGGCAGACCCGGAAGTGGATCGGGAGTGCTTCTGATCCACTGCTGGGCACGCTGGGGACCTCCCCGCACTCCCGTGGGATGCTCCATCTACCCCAGTATCAGCATTCATGAACTGCCTGGTACCTTGAGGTATGTAGAAAAAACATTTAAAGCTGTGTCTATGTCCGAATCATTGAATCTCTCCAAATCTCTCTGAATTGACTTGGAGGGTTCTGATTCGATGCGGAGGGATTAAAGGGTCTCTTGATTCGATTTGGATTCAGAGATTTGGCCACCAAATCTCTGCCAAATCAAATCAGCAACTGAAACTTCGCACAGCCCTAACATCTGTTTGTTTTAGTTATCTGAAATTCATCCATCATTCTTGATGGGCAATTCACTAGTATATGGATAACAGTTTAAACAGCTATTGATTGTTTGGCAAACAGAATACAGTAACTTTAAATCTAAGCTCTCTGTAGTGTAGTATACTTTTATGGCCACTTTATACTCATTTGTTCTTGTGCCAACGTTGTCCTTTTAACTCAGCAGTTCCCAATCTGTGGTATGGGTACCACTAGTGGTAGACAGACAACCTGTTAGTGGTATGTATCAAGAGTTTTATTATAATTACTTTATATGACAAAAGTTTGCTGGTGGTACTTAAGGTTGTATCATTTTAAATTGGTAGTGTGCAATCTGTCAGAGTTTGGGAACTGCTGCTTTAGCTCTTTTCGCTCTTTTATTCCACGCACATCCCACCATCTTTATAAAGAGCAGATTCCCTCTTAGCATTTGTTTTTCTGGACTAAACCAGCCAAGCTCTTTACACCATCCCTACATTGCTCATTATAGTGAAGCATAGACCTATTCAAGCTAGTTCTTTAAATAAACATAGGTCCTGCAAGCCATCTAGCCATGGTAGCATGGGGCTGAGAAGCTGGATTTATTATGGCCTGGGTGAAGCTCCCTGCTGTCATGACATGAATACTTCTGTTGTTTAAGCTAGCTCATTTAGCTCAGGTATTACTACACTGAACTAACTACAGCATGCAGTGTAGACCTACTCCTAGGTCCTTCCATCATATACTCTTATGGTTGTATAGTCTTCTCTGTATTCATGAGTAGGTTTCAGATTGCAGCTGGGGAGAGGAATGGAAATGTGTACTGGTCAGTTCTGAGGATCATTCTAGTCTTCTCCTACTTACTCTTTTAGCCCTTTTCACTCTCTGCAGAGTAACTTGCTAAAGTGGAAATTAGCAAGGAGGGAGAGTCAGGAAAGACTAATGACACTCCTATACTGATACAGTGCTAAAAATGAGCTATATGCATACTAGTCAAAGAGGTCATCAGGGATCTCATAATACTATAAGATATTATAATATGTTGGTTGCACCTTGGGTAAAAAATGCTTATTAGAGAAAAAGGGTCAAATCTTATTCTGTTATTTCAGGAAAAGAAACTTCTATAAATTGTTAAACTGAAACTAAATAAATTATATACATTGTTTGATTGAAGGTGCTGTTCAAAACTGAAATAAAAAGTTATCAGAAAAAGGGAAAGAAAGCACTCATATAGAAAAAATAAAATACATGTTAACTATGGCTGGAAATGAGTCACATACCACAATATGTACAGCAGTCTTACAGGGTAAGTCTTTGATATCTGAGGGCTGTAGGTTGTAGCTGTGTTGGTCTAAAGACATAGGCAGACAAAGTTCTTTGGGTGAATCTGGTATTTTTTATTAGACCAATTTAAATAGTTGGAAAAAAAAAATTTAAACAAGCTTTCAGGTCCAAAAACCCTTCGTCAGGCTGAGGAAGTTTTAACAGTTGATGTGTGCTCTTCCTGGATGGAATGAAAAGTAAAGAAGCCAGAGGCTGGGGTGGTATGCATACAAGATAGGCAGTCTGCCTACAGGTGAGGGAGGGAGGAAGGCTGGGACTAGAGACAGGGCAGGGGGAGGGGTGCAGTGTGGCCTGTCAGCCACTTCTGGGGCTGCAGCAGGGAGCAAAGCAGGGGGAGCTGTCAGAGGGTGCAGGGGTGGGGGGGAGCATGGCTCTTGCTGCTACAAGCCCCCTGGGAGGGCTGTGGCTATACCAGCCTCTTCCTGGGGGGGCTGCCCCAAGATCTATGCATGGAATGAGACACCAGTCTCTTCCCAGTGCTCCTGGTGTAGCCCAGCAGCCCTCCCGAGGGTTGCAGGCCCCCAGATCTGCGCACGGGACAAGAGCAGGCTGCCACCCACCTGGAGCACAGGGAAGGGCCTGATGTCGCTGCCAGCCCAAGCCTGCAACAGCAGCTGACTCTCATCCCATGCACAGATCTGGGGGCATGCACCCCCCCAGGAAGAGCTTGGCACAGCCCCCCAGCCCACAGCCTTTCTGGGAGGTGTATAGCAACAAGAGCTGCGTCTCCTCCCCCCACCCTCCCTGTACTCACTGATAGCTCCCCCAGCTAGCTCTGGCTTCAGCCCTGCCCCAGGTGCTGGGAGCTGTGAGCCCGGGGGGTGGGGGAGCCAGCGGGAGAGCCTGACCTCACTCCCTGTGGTGGGCGCTGTACCCAGCCATTCCACACAGGCCCACCGGGTTGCAGTCGCTACTTGGGGGTGTGGGGCTCCCAACTCTGACCCTGGGTGGGGGGTAGGTGTCAATACCAGTGCCAGTCTCGGGACCGGGTTCCCACCCCTCCACATCCAGCCATGCACCACACCCCACTCTGCCCAAATACCAGGGCAGCCCAGCAGCAGGCTGCTGCAGCAGGGGGGAGAGGTGAGAATGCAGCCAGGGAAGAAAGGCAGGCACCATGTGCTCCCTGCCACTGAATTTCCGGTTAATAGAGTTTTCTGGTTAATAAAATCCCAGATAACAGGGATTTTACTGTATTTATTTTTATGAAATGGGGCTGCTATACACAGGGGGAAAAAAGTAAAAGGTGAGTAGAATACATAAATCTCTATGTGAATATGTCCATGAAAACCAGTGTTTAGAAGTTTTCAAAGAGTAAACAGGAAGGTGAAGAGGGGCATGTGTAGAGGCAAAGGTGAGAGCTGTGTCATGGTCTGTATAGAGATGTTGCAAAGTGGGTCATGCTTTGACCTTTGCATGACCCATTCTTTAGAGGACTGTCACCACCTGAGACCCTACCCATAACATAGTGTTGTGTGCAGAAATGGTGCCATGTGCTCTACTTGAATGGGGCCATGAGCACCAGGACTATAAAAGGGTGGTGATTGATAGCTCATGGGGTTTTTTTTTAGTGTGTCATGTGTGTGCGCGTATGATATGTTCTGAGGTTTGGGTGGTATGTGTGATGTCCAATTAGAGGATGAAGGTTCCTGGGTGGTTTTAGTCAGTTAATTGTCGTAAATCAGGAGCAAGTATCTGTGAGTGTTTGGTCCTCAGTCAAACTGAATGCCAGGAGCATGGAGTTTCAGCCCAGTCGCCATGGCCTGAGGATATGTGAGGATATGTCCTCTACCACAGGACTACTCTCAGGACAGGAAGAAGTCAGCTTCTCAGTATTCCCCACTGCGTATGCAGTGCGCAGGTGTAGCAGCCTCCCTGTCCTATTACTGTATTACCCTATCCTGTCTCTCCCTCTCGCAGTTCCGTGAGGTTTTCAGTTGTTCCTCATGTTGGATCTACACCAGAGGTTTTGTTCCTTTATAGCCTTTTGGGCTCCATTCTATTGGCTGTTGAAATATAACTCCCTATTCCACTGGTGTTACTGGTGCTCATAAGTGTTTTAACATCTGTGATATTTGTGTAAGGTTATTCTAAATAAACCATCTTATTAATGAACTATAACACCTGTGGTTCTGTGGAGTGATTGGTTAATTAGTCAATTTAGTCCTCAATTAATTCTCCGGTGCATTTTACTGGTGATTAGATATGGGAGGTTAGGTTGTAAGTGGTCTAAGGGGCGAAGTTCCACCCTTTTGTTGACCGGACCCTGCAGCTGCTATTTCAGCATAGCAGTAATTAGGATCCTAATTTGTCCAGGCTCAACAGATGCATTGCACTGCAAGTACTGCGGCACTGAAGTCAGTTCTCATGCCAACAGGATAAATGAAAATGCAGAAAGCAAGTAACACATTAAAATTTAAAAAAGAATGGAAGATTAGGGATAAACAGGCCATATCTTCAGCCTTTAACAGGGCATTAATGCAAGAAAGAACCCAACACGACTGTGTTAATGAATTTGTGAGTACTGTATGCCTTGCTGGGCAACCAGTTTCTTGAGGAGGAACCAATGGGTGACTGTGTGGCAATACTGTCCAGCAGCAAAAACTCTTCCTAACGCAGACAACTTCACACATAAGTATCTCAGAGAAAATGATGAAGCTCTAGTATCTAAAGTGATTGAAAGAATTAGTGGAATGTGGTGTCCAGTTTGATTTTTGATGAATCCCCTGATGTGTTGGACCGCCCAATTCTCAACCTTTTGTTTTCATTTTTTGATTTCAAAGCCATAAAACCGCCACCATTTTGTGCAGATGTGACATTTATCCCTTTTACTGATACCCCAAGCATCCATGCAACAATAAATGCAATGTTAGAGACATGAATGCCACATGCCCCTGGTGGCTGGGGGGGCATGGTGAGTTCCGGCAGGCGGCAGTGGCACTGTCAGCGGTGGGAGTGTGGCAGCGGTAAGTGTGGAGCTGCTGCAGGCAGCTGTGGCACTGTCAGTGGCAGGGGATGGTGAGCACTGACCAGTGGTTGGCGACCACCCACAGATGCCACCTGCAGCTTCAGCAGCGGCCAGCGGCAATTGCGGACCACCAGTTTAGATGCCACCAGCAGTGTTAGCTGCAGGAGTGGTGAGCGGTGACCACCCACAGGCGCCACCAGCAGTGTCAGCGGTGCCTTTTCGTAGGGGGTACACTGTCATGCTCAGGGGGTGCACGTGCAGCTCCGCGCAGCCCCTACACATCACCAATGGTTAAACATGTACCAACTGACTTAGGGAAATGTGGCCACCACTAACACAGATTCTGCCTCCTATATGGCTAAGTTTTCACGGGAGACAAAACTCAATCACTATTACAAGTTACTTGTCTCGCTCAATTCATGTTGTGTTATCATCAGCCACAGCTGTTGAAGAAATGAGAGATGTGGAATCTCTTGTCGCTGGACTTGGGGCTGTTTTCAAACATGTAAACAAGCTGAAGGCTTTGTTTTATAAAGTGCAAGACAACTGCAGACTTGACTGCTGATTACCAACTCCTGTTGTGCTGCTTCGGCAAATGGGTTTCTACCTGGCTGCATGTCATGTAAATAAGACATGGACTGTGCTAATGCATATTTTAGATCACCCTGAATTTGTCGGCACTAAAGCAGAAACTCTGAAGAGACAGGCAAATAATCTCAGTGACCACCAGATTCTGTGCACCAAGGTCTTGTTCATTATTGAGAAGTTGGATTCTCTGTCTGAAATGCAAAAAGCAATGGAGTTCTCCCCTGTTCCCGTCAACACAACATTTTCTAATACAGATGTTCACCACATACTAACAAACAAAATATCATCTGAATTGAACACAAAAGCTGCAACAAAAACGTATGGCGAGAAAACACAATTGTTTCTTAAAATCCTTCTGACTGTGGAACATGAAAGAACCAAAAAAGCTTTCAAAGATGTCAACACTGTTCTCTGCAAAAAATGAAAGGCAACTGTAACGTGTAATTTAAACCACAAAGTGTTCGGCACCAAAGATTGTTTTTGGACTGTCATCCAGGTGTTGAACCCCTACCTCAAGGTGAATTTTGCAGCAGACTATGACCACTATGCCAGAGTGTTTCAACCATTTGCCACCAAAAATGAAATTTTGCATCTTAAAAGTGAATACACTACCTACATGAACATGCCCATCTATGACAATGTGGAACTGGATGTGCTGGCTTGTTGGAATACCCAAGACACACTTCCCAATTTTAGTAAAGTTGCATGATGAGCTTTGAGTGTACCCCCCTGGATCAGTGGATGCAGAATGCTTATTTTCAAAACTGGACTACATCCAAGAGAGCAAGAAGCTCAACAAGAGTGAGGGTACAATTAAGAAAACCATGTGAGCCTACGCAAACCAGGATTTCTGGAAAAACGATTAGTTTGATGGGACACGAAAAGTAGGTTTGTATACAAAAGTTTAGCCTAACCTTGCTGTTCTTTGTTGTTTTTCTAATAATTCAAAATCAGTTTATGAAAACCTGAATTTTTACACAAAAAACTTAAGAAAAAGAAATATTGTTATACAAAGGTTGGACTTTAATTTTTTTAAATCCTTGTTTATGGATACTACGATAGGGAGTTATGACAGTTATGACACCAGATGATGCTACTTCTGGCAAGTACAACTATTTCTTGCTGTAATACAAATGTAGAAACCGTTTAAACATGTGTATGAACGATCAGCATACTAAATAGTATACAGGTTTCCTTTGATTTACGCGGGTTCTGTATGGGCCATTTGTGCCAGTTAGCAGGGATTTGAACTGAACAATGGGTGTAAATCAGTAAAAACTGAATGACTTAAAAAAATCAGGGAATTTATCATTGAAAAATGAGTAAAAACTGAGAATGCGGAACACTATGAATTTAGCAGTGAGGAAGGGGGAAGGAAAGAGTGAACAGCAGCAACATTTACTCCCTGTGCTCTGGAGTTGCACACAAGCAGGTGCTCTGGCCAGACCCTGCCCTAATCAGCTGGTGAGCTTGGAGCTCACTGTGCATGTGTGGCACAGCCAAAGGAAGCAGGGAAGATCTGCACTTTGCCCTGCTTCCGGATCTGCTACCGTTTGTCTGTCCTAGATTCCCAGCACGAATGCTGACTCCCAGTGGTCTGAGCACACCTTTCCCCACAACTCCAAACTTGCGGGCAGTCCGGTATGCTGTTTTTCTCTTCAGTGACACGTGACAGTCAAAATAAAAAGTCATACAAATTTTACAAGGGCTCCACACATTTGTCACTTTAGACAGCACAAGAAATATCCAACTTCAGATAAAAGAATCCATGCTTAGGTGCATTTGGAGCTTATCGGTTTATGAATGGGATAATATGGTACGGTTGCCTGAGATCCAAGAGGACTGAACCCAATTCTCTGTTCCTATTTCCCTGCCTCATTTTCCTCACCATTCAGGAACTTTCTTTGGGCTTAGGTCAGAGTCCCCTAAGGGGGTTTGGATCTCTCCTCTCAATTTCTTCTCTTGTCCCTGTGCCATCTGTCTCCTTCTGTATTTCTAAAATGGCTAACATCACCAACTCTTGAGGAATTCCTGTGATTCGAAGCCAGCTGCACATTTCTATTGAGAAGTCTCTGTGAAAGCGCAGCTTCCACATTCCTTCTGTGCAATGCCCGATTTCTCCCCCTCTTTGACATGCGTACGGATTCATTTACTTTTCATACAGATCACTTTGTGTTCCCCAGTGCATGATTTCAGCTCCAACTCATTAGTGTCAAAACATAAAAGAAACAACAGCACATAAAACAACAAACCTTTGCCAACAGCAGGAAACAACAGCTGACTATTGAGGAAGCCCCGTTATTTTTTGGCGCAGCCTCCAGTGTTTTCAGAGCCGCATTTCTGAAGGGCCTCCCTTGACTGAGGCTGCACACCATTTGCACAAGCAACTGATGGCTCCAGATAAACGTAAAATATCCATAAATGTACTTTCCATGATTTCTTTACAGTCCTCATCACCCCTTCCTGGAGATTTTTTCCTTCCTAACTCAGAGATCTCATCTACAATGGAAAATATTCATGAGGATAGCTATACCAGCAAACTCCACACAACTTATACCTATTTCCTGAGTGAAAAGGCTAGACTGGCAAAAGCCTTTTTTATGCTCCTATACCTGTCTCTACATGCACACAGATACGCTATTTCAAGAAAAAAATGCCACCGAAATCACTCCAAGGTAGCTTTGCCCACTTGGTTTGAAGCCAGCCAGAGCAGGACCTTTACCCACTGCATGAAATCGTTGAGGATCTAATTTTACTTGCCAGTTGTGCCAACCCAGGTTAAAATATCAGCCGGCACTGCCTACACAGGGCTATCCGCCCCCGGGGCTCTGCACTCACTCTGCCAAGGCTCTAATACTGTCGTGCTGGTCCTGCGAAGCGGCACTGACGTAACGACTGCCCTACCAGGTCCGGGCCCCGGAGGGGCGGGAGGCAGCGGCTGCGGGCTGAGGCTACAGCCACCCCCAAATCGCGGTAGCCGCCCCATAGCCCCCTCCCAGCGCCCCCCGGGCAGCGCCTGCCCCCTCTCCACCGCGCCCTGCAGCCACCCGCGGAGCGGGGCCAGCGAGCCCGGGGCTGTCCTGCGCACGGGATCGCCCGCTCCTCTCCCCTCCCCTCCTCTCCCCGTTACAAAAGTAGAGGCGCAGGACTCCGGACATTACGGTACCCAATCGCGGGAGCCTCGGAGTGTGGCCAATGAGTGCGCAGCCTACCGTTGGCGCGCTGGGCCCCAGCTCCAATGGGCGCCAGGACTGGGCGGGTCGAGAGGAGGGTGAAAGGTGAGAGGTCCCGGCACGCTGGGCCCGGAAGTGTGGTTGTTGGATGTCATTTCCGCCTCTTCCATTCCAAGCCTCCGGCGGGCTCACGTGGAGCCCAGGAGCAATTTTTTGTTCGTTGGGCGCCGTCGCCGTTGCCGCGCCGCGTTGCCATGGTGAGGGCGGGGCCGGGGCCGGGGCCGGGGCCGGGGCCGGGGGGCAGCGAGCCCGCGCTGACTGCCGCTGTCGTCCACAGAGCCTGCCGCTGAACCCCAAGCCCTTCCTGAACGGGCTGACGGGGAAGCCCGTGATGGTGAAGCTGAAGTGGGGCATGGAGTACAAGGGCTACCTCGTCTCTGTCGATGGCTACATGAACATGCAGGTCAGGCTGGGCCCCGCGGCCGCATGGGCTGAGGGGAGATGGGGGACTCTGAGGTGGCTCTAACACGTGTGTGTGTGTGTGTGTGTCCGTGTGTCCCCAGCTGGCGAACACGGAAGAGTACATTGACGGCGCCTTGTCGGGCCACCTGGGCGAGGTCCTCATCAGGTAACTTGGCGGGTGCTGGTGCCGTGAGGTTTCCCGCTCTGGAGGGAGGTTACAGCCCAGGGGAGCCCGTTGGCTGCCCAGAGCAGAAGTGAAGCACATGGGTGCCAGTGTTGGCCAGGCTGTTGCAGCCAAGGGTGGGCAGGGCTGGGCCTGTCCCTGCACATCTGGATTGGGGGCTGCTCTGTTTGCTCCCCCCAAGTGTCTGGATCCAGGCTGCTTCAGCCTGACCCCCTGCAGGTGTCTGGTTTGGGGCTGGCTGCTCTCTTCCCCTGCATATGCACACATACGTGTCTAGGACATTTTTACATGTGCTGTGGGATGGTACAGGCACTTTAATTGCTGAGCCATCTTAATGAAAAGCACCAGCGTGTTGCACATTTGGGGGCGTGCGGCAACCTTTGCAGAAAAAATGGTAGCAGGGCACTTTGAACTAACGCTCATCAAACGTGACTTATTTCAAAGCACCCCGCCACCATGTTTTCAGCATGGGGACACCGACGCACATGACATGGGAGGCTACTGAAGCACATCAATTTCTGTGCTTCAGCAGACTTGATTAATCAAGTTTGCTGATGTGAAGCTCCACACGTATATAGGAGCCACTGCACTGCTCATCCAGAGCTACCTCTCTCCCCTTTTCCCATGTGGCTGGGTCAGGGCTGCTCTGTTCCTCCCTGGATGGGCAAATCAGTCAAGCTATGCAACACCCCACAGCTGGATTGGGCCCATTGGAGGGACCTGGCATCACCTATCCAGCCTGCATGCTGAAAAGTTTGGGCCCCCCTGTTGGAGGATCATAGGAATTGTAGGGCTGGGAGGGACCTTGTTGGAGTTGATGCCCTGGCCCCTTGCTCAAGGGAGGGCCCCCTGTTCAGTGCTCCCTCCAAGCCCCAACCCTGGCCTGTGCCTGTGAGGGCTGGCTCATGGCTCCTTCTGCCACAAGATAGAAGGCAGAGGAGGGTAAACTCCCACTTTGCAGACCTTGTCCACAGCAGAGGCACAGCACAAGCTTTTGTGAGCAGCAAGCTGCTGAACTGGCCACATTCCTGCTTTGAGTTGGTCTGTAAGGGGCAGATCTGCCCTGTCTCCTCCCTGATTTTAGGCTAAGGACCTCTCCGCTTCTGTATAGCCCTAGCACTCAAGATCATAACAGCCCCTCTAGTGCAGTGCCTTAAGATAAAAGGGGGTATTGGGCTACACGCACACCCACATGACTTGTGGCTTCCTTCTGTATAATCAAGTGGTTTGGCTTTCTTGGTGCTGATTGGACACCAGTGCTAATACCTAAATTGCAGGTTGTGGTGCGTGCGTACTAAGGTCCTGCTCCCTAGAGCATTCCTGCTTGACCTCAGCATAATGTTCACAAAACCGTGGGCCTAAAAATGAACTGATCTAATGCGATGACTTTCAGCCATGGTGTGCCTTGATCCTTTCAAGGGTGTTGCAGTATTAGTACTTTTAGGTTTGCAAAAATAATTCACAAGATAAACGCAGAGATTTCAGATTTTCAGCACTGTGGATTCCTTTCTGATGGGTTGTGGTCTTTCAGACTTCTTTATAACCATAGTCAAAAAAGGAGGGAAAACTAA
>NW_017728931.1:55516112-55525644 GCF_001723895.1 Crocodylus porosus
CAGTTTGCAGTCCTATTCCAGTGCAGATACTGTCTTGAGGAATGGCAGACGTTTGCTGACCCACTGGTTTACAATAGTTTCTATCTATCAGAAAGAAAACAAAGTCTTCTAGTAAATATTAAACATCATTTCAGTCTTGGAACAAGAATTTGAAGTTGTGTCCCGTGAATTTGAGGCACGTTAACATTTGACTTCTGAGTTACAGAGTACAAATAGGTATTAATCCTAATACAAAGGGCCCTAAAATTACCATCTTCTGAATCGAAAATGACGCGGGGAGGAGAGGCCTGGTTCATCACAGGTACCTTAAAATGTCAACAGAATAATACATGTATTTTTAAACATCTGCTGAATTAGCAAGTGACTTGCCCTGTCCATCTTTGCAGTCCTGCTAACAATGACCCCACTTCTCTCCATGTACAACTTGGTTGAGTTTGATGTATAAACAAACTAATGCTTTTTTGTTGTTTGTTTGCTGCTCACAGAGATGGCTGCATAAAAGCTGTAGGTCCTGTTGATGCTATTCGCAGGCAGTTTTCAGAAACGTCATTTGAAAAAATAATTGACTGTTCTGGGAAATGCGTATTGCCAGGTTGGTGTATTTTCTTCATGTCAGTGATGCAGAAGAGATTGGCTGACTATGTATTCAGATAAAGCACAGGCACCTCAATTTCCTAAACTCTCATTTATTAGGCCTGGTTTTATTTTCGTCAGTGATATTTTAACTTTGCAAAGTAGCCACTTACAAAACACCAGAAAAGTCCTTTTTTATCTAGTATGGTAAGGCCCAGATTGTCACTGTACCTGGAAGCCCTCTGTGAGGATTGGCATGTATTTTTTTTTCTGCTGCCAGGAGCAGTCCAAGGGTGGACTTGCGACTCTGACGACTGCACTGCCATTCTGGGCGTCACTCTGAGGGGGAAAGTATTCTGCTGCTACTCCATCCCAATACCAACCAATTACCTCCTGCTCTACACTGGTTCAAATCAACTTGTTGGCAAGTTAGGAGTAGCAAATCAAAGCAGTTCTGGTTCCCTACCATTTTCCATCCTTGCTCTGTCCATCCATGACATCTTCTTACCCCACTTTGCCCTCAGACTGGTGGTTGTGGGTCAAAGTCCATGGCACTTAGGATCCTGAAACAGTAAGGCACTTTTGAAAATGTCATTAGACATAAAGTAAATCTGGGCAAGCACATTATCTTTACAAATCAGGCTGATCATTTGAGCATTATAGGTAGGTAACAATATTCTTCAGCACGGATTCCAGCATGCCATGGGACTTATTTCACAGTCTTTACTCGTGGATGATTCCCATTTGAAGTCAACTGAATACTGCCAGATTAATGACAATGTATGCAGGTTATACTTTTAAAAGGGTGCCTATTGAAATCAAGTCATCCATTTCAAAATGCGTTAAAAATGCTTTCAAGTACTACTCCTATTAGTTCTCTGAGAGTTTCCCTGTTTTTTAAAAACACGTCTCTATTTCTCATTTTGTTTTGCAAACGACCCATGGGAGACTGACTGATCTCCTGTGTCAGAGAACCAGGGAATCTATACAAGCTGCCACCAACTTCACTAAAAATAACTCGGAAAAAGGCAAAAATATTTACCCTTCTTGTAATCTTGGATCTTGTGCATAGATTTTTTTGCGGGGGGGGGAGGGGGGCGGGTAACAATGTGACTAGTTTCATAGCTTCATAGCTGGTAGGGTCGGAAGGGACCTGAGCAGGTCATCAAGTCTGACCCAGGGGTTTTTGTATGCTTGCTTGTTTTAGTTTGGGGAGTTGGAATTGATGCCATGTCTTTAACTTGCTCGCGTGTGCATGCTTTTAAATTTTTTCTGTTGTGTTTTTTTTTTTTTAAGGTTTAGTAGATGCTCATACGCATCCAGTGTGGGCTGGGGACAGGGTCCATGAGTTTGCAATGAAGGTAATTTCCTATATTTACAGGGTTTTTCTTTCTGTTCCTATGGTTTGCTATCACACCAAACTGTCTGCTTTCTCTAAAGCCCTGTTTTTCACCTGCAAAAGATAATCATTCATATCATAAATAATAAGGAATGGGAGAATAATAGATGGCTTTGGAGAAAGAGAGGGGACTGGAGCAAAAGAAAAGAGAGACGGGAAAAACAAAGTGAAATTAAAAAGGAAAAGGGAATCCAGCGAAATAAGAGAAGTGGCATTGGGACATTTTGTTTGGTTTTAAATCAGTATGTGATTTCAAAGGTTGGGAGTGAGCTTATTAGTTGTTGTTATTAAGCACTTTCAAGGGGGGACCATCCCATACACTGTTTGCAAAGCACCTAGCACAGTTGTTGTGCCAGTCTCTGTTGGCTTGTCAGGAACTACAATAACAAACAAAATTAATCATAATATGGTTTTCATATGTGAGAGGAGAGATGCTAGTTAACTAATTCTGAGAAGCAGAGAGATGAGGCTAACTTAATTCTGGCATCTCAACCTGGCAAAAGGGCTCCTACTGACATTATGGTAAAGCTGGCCCTATTGAAAGGATAATACAGTCATATTTAGGTGCTGAATTCAACTTCTAGTCAAGACGATGTCAAAAATAAAACAGAAAACAGAACCAATAGCAATAACTGTTCATGGCAAGGCAAAATCCAGTTCATTCTCACTTGCTGCTTCTTCCCCTGGTAGCCATTTTTAAACTAGTCTGGTTATAGGAAGAGGTTAATTTGACTTGTGCCTTCAAATCCATGTTAAAACAAGGAGATACAGTCTTCTAAAAGACATTCCTTCCTGCAGTTCTTCCGCCTCTGAGGACATTTCTGTGTAACCTAGGCATAAGGCAAGACTCAGACACACTGCTGTTCTCCTGCCAGGGACGCTCATGGTCTAGTTTACTAGCTGCTGGCTCATAGTGAAGGAGACAGTGAAATCCCATTGGATTCAGACATCAGGGAGGATTGTTTTCAGAGCTGATAGGCTGCTCTCTTGCAGCCTGACACCACAGTTGGTCTTTCCAGGGCCAGATCCAGGACCAAGGAAACTCTGAGTACTTCCCAAATGTTCATCATTGTTGCAATTACAGTGGGGCAGAATGGCCATACCTGTGGCCTATGCCAGAACACTCCTTACTCCAGAGGCGGGTAATAGTACTTAGACCTATGTCTGGCAGACAGCCTCCGGCTTTGGTATTTCTTCGCATTTGTTTAACTGGCCCAAAGGTACTACAGCATGGGAAGAACTAGCCAATTACCTTTTCTGATCAATTCCAGGTACATTTAACTTCCTTTTTTCCCATCAGCACAGACTGGATCCAGGCTGAGTTATTGCCTCCATGAGAGAGTTTCCCACATTTTAATTCCATCTCATACCTGGTTACCCATATCCACTGCAGAACAGGCCAACAGTTCCTCAGAATCCCTTGGAAAAAAATAAAAATACAAATCCACATTTAATTGATAATTTTGCTTTAGCTGGCAGGTGCTTCTTACATGGATATTCACCAGGCTGGGGGAGGAATACATTTTACTGTGGAACACACCCAGAAAACCTCAGAAGAAGAGCTGTTCAATACCTTCAAACACCGACTGTTACGTATGATCAGAGCGGGAACCACTTTGGTTGAGTGTAAGAGTGGATATGGATTAAACCTAGAAACAGAACTTAAAATGCTCAGAGTGATTGAACGGGCTAAACGGTCACTGGACATCAGCATCTCCTCAACATACTGTGGAGCTCATTCTGTGCCTAAGTAAAGCGATTTTTTTTTCTGTTCTTTTAAACTTACTATTGCTTTCATGTTGTTTCATAAAATATGAAACTAGGTCTTCAGCAGATGAACTGCAAAGAGATGGCATATTTTCCAGATATTAAGGAGAGGAGCCAGGTGTCAGGTAAAGAAAGCTGTAATAGAGTTTAGTTGGTATTGTGGCAGCCAAGTGTACCTGAAACAGCAGCATTCAACATCAAGTAATGCTTTCCAAAATTTACAGTAGTGGAGATTGCATTGGTGCATCAGTGCCAGCTATGAAAAATACCAGATCATTGGGTTTTATGCAGCAATTGAATGGATTCAGCAACAGGCATGCAGTTATCCTGAGTAGTTACTGATTCCCCCCGTAGGAGACCCTGAAAACATCCTTCGTCTTCAGAAAAGAAACATACAAGGTAGAAGAATACATTAAAGCAATAAATATTGTGTGCAGCAGCCCCCTTCAATGACACAGATCCCGGGGGTCAGCTACATAACAGCACTTTTGATTGTTGTCATTTGATATTATTTATTTCTCCCCAATTTAAGATTTTCTTTTAGTGTAAAATGTCCTTTGTTAATTAGTGCATATATCCAAAAGGAATATTGTACCAACTTTAATAACTGGAAGAAGGTTAAACATAAAAACTACTACAAACTGACTGAAAAACATTTTATGATAGTGTTTGGGTGATGCTGTAGCCATGATGGTATGGGAATTATGCAAGATGCAAGGATTTCTTTGGGTGATGATATCTTATTGGACCAGCTGCATGATTGGGATAGAGATACAAGCTTTCAAATGCAAGCCATTCTTCAGGTTTGAAGAGAAAAGCCAGCACAGTGACAGTACAAAACAGTTGGAGGAGGGGGAATTTACAGGGGAGAAAGTGCATCTGATGTACATGCAACAGACCAAATATTTATTTTTAATCCCCTGATTTTCAAATGCCACTGCAGGATTTTTAGAGGACGGGGAAGGGTTGGTACTGTTGGTCTGAATCCTTTTCTCTCCAGGCAAACATTTTTGAAAGCGATCTCAGCCTCCACGATTGTTTCAACAAGAAGGAAAGGCAGTTTGTCAGAAAATATGTGAGCAGAATTTTGCTGCGTGAATTTCCTGTCAATGAAAAACTTCAAACATCAACCACATATGGCACTCATATAATGCTGTTGCGCTGTTTCACAATGGCCTAATTAAAGACCAGATGCTACCTTCGATACTTAGTTTCAGGGCGTCACTATCATTTTTATATTTCAAAGGTGCAAAGTAAAACCCAAACTCTTATAAGGCAGTTCCATCTTCAGGTGCCTTAGCAGCAGTCTATTGTTGGGAAGCTCTGAGTCAAAACCAGCAGTGAGTTTGAATGATATACTAAAAGAGAGAACTATATTTAAAGTCATTTTTCTGCTAAAGGGTATTGATAGGTGAAGTGTATGTAAGTTTTGAGTAAAAACCAAAATTAAGTATTCGGAAGTCGCTTCTAAGGATAAAATCTTAGCGGATTAGAATGGAAAAATAGGAAAGTAGAAGAATATTGTACCTTTAAAGGTCACACATTTTGATTAGTATCTAAGGAAATCTGGTTAACGTATAATCTAGATAGCAAGCATACTTCCCCTTTAAAAAGATGTTGGGACTAATTCTTGTGCTTATATGACATCACAATATTTCCTGTTGCGTTTTTGTTTTTAAATGTAATAATAAACTATGCTTAACAATGGAAATAGAGTGTTATAGAGAAGATTGGAAATATCAACTCAGGTAAAAAAAATATAAAAAATGTAGCTGCTCAGGCACTTACTAAAAGTATTTTGAATTCCTTAGATGTATGTCTTTTTCCAAGGGCATGATTTAAAAATACTGGAAAGTTCAAAGATATTATTCTTATGCCTTAGTGACATTTTCTTTTCCATTTAGAGGGAAAAATGTTACTGAAGCCACAGATGACATTATTAATAACCATCTCCCTAAACTGAAGGAGCTTGACCTAAGTGGTGAAATCCATGTTAACAATATAGATGTGTTCTGTGAGAAGGGAGTCTTTGATCTAAATTCTACCAGAAGAATTCTTCAGGCTGGAAAAGATATAGGGTTACAGATTAACTTCCACGGTGATGAACTTCATCCAATGAAAGCTGCGGAGGTACTTCATTCTTCTTTACCACATTTACGTTTAAGCCACTTTTGCTTCTGTGTTCTTTTATAAAAGTATGATTCATAGTTTATGAAATAGATCACAAGAAGAATATCATCAATATGCAAAACTGATGAGTTAAAGACATAGAACTCTTGACCTTTATGAGTAAATTCTGTACTGGCTATTTAAACATTGACTTTGCTTATCTTCTGCAAGTGAGGCAAAACAGAAAGATGGATATCCATGAACCCATTAATTACTGGTACAAAGTACAAGTTTTGGCCTGCAGTTTAAAAAAAAAAAATCTTAAATGTGTTGTTCCTTAAGACAGTACAGATTCTCTGGCTGGCAGTTGCAGAAAAACTGCAGCAAGTGTATACAGGGAGATGGACCCAAGTAGCAGTTTTGTCAAAGGGAGTCTGTATGACTCTGGACATTGCCTCTGCATACTCCATATTACAGTCTGGTCTGCCAAAGCTATTCTCGTATTTAAAAAATAATCAAATTTAATCAAGCACAGAAGTCTGTATAGTACATTGCTCTTGGATTTCATAATTTTTCTCATTTCCATTGCAAACAGTATCAGTTTCCACTAGGTTTCTTCTGTATTGTATGCACATTTTAAGTTTTGTGCACAATTTGTGTACAATAGCATTCTACATAATTGCCATAACACATGATATGTCCAAGAACTCAGACAGGGACATTGCTTCAACAATTCATTGGTATCTCTGACTGATTTTTCTATTAATCTTTTTTTTTTTTTTTTTGACGTGCTACTTAGCTTGGAGCTGAATTAGGAGCACAAGCTATTAGCCATCTGGAAGAAATTAGTGATGAAGGCATCGCTGCTATGGCAAAGGCTAAGTGTGCAGCTGTCCTTTTACCAACCACTGCCTACATGCTGAGGTAATACTTTAATGGATTGAAAAGTATAGTCACATCTGTAACAGCCGAAACATTTTGAGGCTTGAGAGTCTTATTCAAGAACTGGAATCATAGATCCTTGACTTTCTTAACTCAGTGATTCCATTAATACGTATCTGATAAATTAATTAAAACAAGATACCAACTGAAGATATTAGTTACAAACTGGTTAGTTTTCATTAATTCAAATTATATCTGCAATATATGTATTTGCTCACTTGTTTCTACAGTAGCATGATGTTAAGAAATGGACCATTTCTTTCTCTAGCCAGGTGAAAGATTGTAGGTCTCATTTCAGAAACTTTGATTCTAAGCAGGCAGCATTAGAAATTTTCTCAAAAGCTCTAGTTGCATTTGACAGATATTTAAAATATGCAGATTACATAGATTTCACAGACATTAGGGCTGGAAGGGACCTCAGAAGATCATCCAGTCCAGCCCCCTGCCACAGGGGCAGAAAGGCAGCTGGGGTCAAAGCATCCCAGCAAGATTAGCATCCAAACACTTCTGAAAGGAGTCCAGAGTATGTGTTTGCACCACCTCTGGAGGCAGTCTATTCCAGGCCTCGGGGGCTCAGACGGTAAAGAAGTTTTTCCTTATGTCCAGCCTAAAACGGTCTTGGAGGAGTTTGTGACTGGTTGATCTTGTCATTTTTGGGGTGCTCTGGTGAACAGGCCAGCAGACCTTGATGTACACCCCTTATAAATTATAGGCAGCCACTAAGTCACCCTGTACTTTTCCAGGTATAAAAGGACAACCTCACTTTATTTTTAAAACCAGAAATATGGCAATGATAGCTTCATTTTAGTAAAATCCTTTCATGCTAATACATTAGTGATGCCAAGAAATTAAAACCAAAGTAGTATAAAAGACAGTGCTGAGGAATTTGTTTGACTAGTTAGTAAAGATCCATAATCTGAGAGGTGCTAAGAAGGAGAGTGATAAGTGGCTGCTGAACAGCAAGAAAGCACGTCCTATAAGATGCAGACTTCCCTCAACTCCTTTTCACATTAATGGTAATCAAGAAGTCAGCACTCTCCCAGGATGAGGCCACTGCAACTCCCAAGTGTGCAGCAGCAAGTGTACAGGAGTTGCCCCAAAGAATCCAGCCTGTGTTGTTGAATTATAGGACAGCAGTATCCCAGTTGGACCTTTTGTTAGTCTTTTTTCATTCCCTCAGATCAGTGTATCCAAGGAATATGAAGGTAGAACAGCATGTGAAACATAGGAGCACCTTAAAAGAAACATTTCAAGTATAGTAATTATCATAGCATGATATAAAGAACAGGCATTGTTTTCTCACTGATTTAATGTGACATATTTCTGTATTTCATTATATTGGACTAAGATGCATCTTATTTGAATACAGATATTATTAATTGTTCTTTTTAAGTTAATTTAAATCGACACCAAATGAATTTTAAAAATAGTAAATAGTCATCTGAAAACCTTTAATTTTTTCTACATTGCTTTATTTCTCGGAGCAACATCCAATTGCATTTCGATTTTGCTGCATAATGACTAAAACAGTTCTCAGTTCAAAGTAGCTGTCTTAACAAAGGCCACAATTCTGCAAACTCTTATGCAAGTGTTTAACTCTACTGTCCTAAGTAACTTCATTTATTTCTACAGAACTACCCGTGGCAATAACATTAAGCATCTGTGAGGTGTTTATAGGGTCCAGGCTCACATGAGCACACTGAAAGTGAAATTTCTAACTGCTGTCTAATTTGATATGGGGACTCAATATCATAAAGTGGAGAGAGGAATACATTAAACTTTTATTTGTTGCTGAGGGTCATCCCACAGGAGATCTCCCATTGACTGTGGGAGGTTTGTATAACTGCTGGTTTAGAATTATGACTTTATGTAGCAGCTAACCTTTGAGCTACTCGAGTTACCTCTGCATTCAGCATCGTTCAGTGAGGAAAAAGGACAACTTTTATTAACTACTATATCTGGCTTTTGGTCACTTGAACATACACTTACACAGTTTACCTACTTGCCTTCCAGGATTTGCACAAAGTAGATGCGAAGTGAAGACCTTTTATTAAAAAATCCTTTGTGTCCTAATTAAATGGAAGTACTAACATCTCATTGAGATGAATGGGGAAATAAACATTTTTGCATTTCAGAGTTGTTTTAGGTTGTCAGTTCAGGAAGAGAATTCTACAAACTGCTCATGTTTGGAAGGTTCTCTACAACCATAAGATTAAGAACTCTACATTTAAAAAAATGAAAACGGATTTTGGAAAATCTACACTTGTCTTGGAGGATGAGTAACCTTAACTACAGACGCCTGAAGGGCAGGTGCTTGATAGCACTGTAATAAACTGAGTAAACAAATTACAGCTACTGCAAGAGCAGTGCGTAACATCATTAGGGTTTTGGGTATGGAGCAGAAAGCAAAGTTTGGTCTTTTCCCTTCAAAGCAGTTAGTGAAACTGAATGCATATAGTATCCAAACTCAACAAAGATTTTTATTCCATGGTAGTGGAAATTGTAATAGCTGAATGTCCGGTATTGACATGGATATTTTCTTCTAGACTGAAACAACCTCAAGCTAGAAAAATGTTACAAGAAGGAGTTATTGTTGCTCTTGGCAGTGATTTTAATCCTAATGCGTACTGCTTTTCTATGGTAAGATATTCTTTATGCATATTACTGCTAACAGTCTCCAACAGTCACAACTCATGGATAGGCCTGTGCGAATAGGGAGGTATTTGATATGGGCTCAGATTC
>NW_017728931.1:55525847-55535535 GCF_001723895.1 Crocodylus porosus
AAAAAAAAAAAAAAAAAAAGCCCGGCACTCCCTAGCTGCAGCAGGAGGGATCAGGGCCTCTGAGCCCTGCCTGCACAGCACAGGGCAGTGGGGATTGCCTCCCCGCACACCTGGCACCCATGCAGCAGCTGCCCCATGGTGTGGGTGCAGTGTGGCTCAGCAGGGTGCTATGCACCGTCTGGGAGCTGGGGTGGCTCCACTTGTCAGCGAGAGCCTGGCACCACTTAGCCCCAGCAGCCCCAGCTCCCAGACAGCACGCAGCGCCCTGCTGAGCCATGCTGCACCTGCTCCATGTGGCAGCTGCTGCACAGGTGCCAGGTGGTGGGGGAAGGCAATCCCCACTGCCCTGCGCTGCATCAGGGGATGGCGGGGCTCTGCCACAAGCTCTCAGAGGCCCTGATTGCTGCTGCCAGAGCCAGTGAGTGTTTGGCTTTTTTGAAGTGCTGGGAGGCTGGGGCTGGGCAGGGCAGCTATGGGGGCCTATTCCACAGCTCCCCCCACCTCGGGAGAGGCAGGTACAGTCAGAAGAGCCATGGGAGAACCTGCAGCCGCCTGACTGTGCCTAGCTCTCCCTAGCCGATCCAAATCAGTTCGGAGGCTTCAGATTCCATTCAGACCTTTTAATGGGTCTCCCAATTCAATTTGGATTTGGAGATTTAGCTGCTGAATCTCCTCCAAATCAAATCGGCGACCAAAGTTTCACACAGCCCTACTCATGGAATCACAGGAAAGTAGGGCGGGAAGAGACCTCATGAGATCATCTAGTCCAGCCCCCTGCTCAAGGTAGGATTGTCCCTGACTAAGCCATTCCAACCAAGCATCTGTCCAACATGTTCTTATCTCTGGCGAGGTCTTGCTCGATTAGGAGTCTTCTTAATACACAACCTGAGAACTATATCCTCAGTTTAAAATAATTGCCCCAGCTCTGGCTCAAATTCAGAAACTATTCCCCAAAAATTCTTTGAAGACTGAGAGGTTCCTGATTTTCACATCTGAATTGGGAGGCCCAGACAGTTCTGTAGAAGGAAGAAACATCCAGTGTTTCCATTTCCTGTTTAAAAATGAGCTTGTGTCTTGCTTCTTGCTATTTTTCTCACCCATCATGGGGAGCTTTGGGCATTATGGAAGAGGTAGCTGACTTCTTTTTTCCTGTTTCCCTCTCCCTTTTTATTAGCCCATGGTAATGCATTTGGCCTGTGTAAATATGAAAATGTCAATGAATGAAGCATTAGCAGCTGCCACCATTAATGCAGCTTATGCTTTGGGACGATCCCATACACATGGCTCCATAGAGACTGGCAAACAAGGCGATTTTATTGTCGTTAATTCATCAAGGTAGGTACTTAAATTAGGTTTTAAATACCAGTGTAAGACAAGAAGGTCTGATTTTCCATTGTTCTATACCTTTGGAATCATTAAATCTGTACAGTAGGAACACGTACACCTAAGTTTGTATTCCTGTTCAATAGATATAAATCACTCCTGTGGAGACTGAGGCCCATGATGATAAGATTAAAACCTAGAACCATATATATTTAAAAGGTTTGGGTTTTTTTACAAATTTAACTGAAAACAGTACATGAAATCCACCACTGATCTGTATGTTAATTCACTCTGTCTCAATATTATCAGACAATATAATATTAATAAAGGATCAATAAATAAATGACAAATATTTGTTTCTTGTAATTCAAGCAGGCCCTTTATGATGTGTGTGATCTGTTTTTATGAAGGTGTTGAATTATCAAAATGCTTTATTGTCTTTTTAGATGGGAGCACTTGATTTACCAGTTTGGGGGACATCAAGAATTGATTGAATATGTTATTGTTAAAGGAAAAGTCGTGTATAAAAATGAAAGAGTTACGGGCTACTAAATAGTTACCGAAAGATGATCGTGTTGAAGGCTATCAGGAGAAAAATAGTATTAAGGTGTTTTTACTACATAAGGACAACGGATTACTTGGATTTGTATTTAGTAGCGTATCACTTGCATATACTCATTTTGCTTCCTCTATTAAAAGAAACTTTATTAAGCATTTCCAGTTAACTCTCTTTCCTATCAAATCCAACCTTGTTTCTCCAATTCATTAAAACAACAAGAATTTATAGCTTTGAAATAAGGCAGGCACTTGAAACCAAGAAGTGAAAGACCAGGAAAGCCAACAGATGGAATGGCTGATGCACTGTTGCTCAGGTCTACATCAGTTTTATAGATTAGACTGTGGGTAAGAAGCTTAATAAAGGGATAGAGTTTGGAATGGACAGTGCCACAAACTTGCAAGCTGTTCTTGTAAGCAGTTATCTTTGTATTGAAGAAGTTTTGAGAGCTCAGTTTGTATTCACAAATTTGTCACCTTGATATTTAAAATAAGCTCATCTATGAAATTTCCACACTTGAGAGACAAACATTCAAAAAACTATCTTTTATGTATTTGAGGCTTGATCAGAACTGAAATACCTACAGTAGTGAATACTGTCTTAACTTCATAACTTGTGTGATCATGGGTTGTTCATGAATATGATGATCTTTTAACTCAGGCTAACTTTGAGTGGTTTCAGGGTTTAGGATTCCTGTTGTGAGACTTCTTTGTCCTCCTCTATATATATTTTCTGGAGTTTCCATGCTCATCTGCAGATATTTACTGAATACAATATTTGATCATGCCTTAATCTGAACCTTTGAAATATTGATACAGTATCTTTACTAGGGTGGTCTGGCCCTTGAGGAAGATGGACAGCCCTGGGGTAGGAACCCAGCAGTGGGTGAATAGTTGGAAGTTAAAACCCCTTGGGGAGAAAGAGCAAAGAGCTCAAGCTGGGAACAAAGAGTTTATGGCTAGGAAGCAGCCTGGGACTCAAAAGAGCTCACTATTAAGAAGGGGCCAGAGCTACAAGGGCCTTTCCTGCCCCCTTAATAAAGGTTAAAGTTGTGCTTTAATCTTTTCTTTTGGGGGCTAATTCTCCTTTGCTTATTTGTTTGTTTGGGTCAAGGGTCCGATCTTCATATTAAAAAGACCGGCTAAAAGGCTCCTAGGGGAGCAAAGCCAGTTTGTAAGGCAGTAGGGCTAGTCACCCCAATCCATTTGCACGATTTTTATCTAAAAATTCCTATTCACACATTCATGCCTATATATATAATTGTCTTAATTGCAGCACACAGTGTACAATGCACAGAGGAAAGAGCAATACAGCTCAAAAGTCAAAACTATTTTAAGTAACAGCATGTATTATTTTCCTAGTACTTAAAATTACTACGGCTCTTCTACAAATTAGCAGAATCATGAAATATGCTGGAGTAGGAAGACGTCTCAACCTTGTTAATAAAAACACAGGCATGAAAGTATGAACACCTAAAGAGGAAAGACAAGCCTTCAGAAATGCAGTATTACTTGTAAAGGCATATTCGGTCAGGAAAACCTTTCAGAGAACTAGACCCTTGGTATTAATGATGCCAATCTTATTTTGACTGTTAGGCAGATATTCAAAATTTACAATGCATACAATTAAAACATGATATGAACCTTGAGGTCTTCAGAATATGGCAGCCACTCCAGAAAGATGCTTATGTTTCTTGCTCCTAATTTTATTTAAGGTATAGTAATCAACTAGATCATTTCTGTAATATCTTAATGACATTCCTGTCACTAGACATTTTCACTGCAAGCAGATGTGGATGGGGACTTCACTTTTATAGACCTTGAAACAACATCTAACATGTGCTATCAGTTTTTCCTTAAACCAAACTTGGACAGCTTTCATTAATAACATTTATATAGGCAGTTAGCAAATTTGTCAGAGGATGAAAACAGACACTCTTAAAAATACAATTCTGCACTGAACAGTGACTGTCCCAAGGTTGCAGTATAGCACTCTAATTTTCAGATTAAGTTAAAACTGTCCACCCCACAAATGAACTTGCAATCTGAGTGTCAAACTGCATTCTTTTCTTCTGAACTGTTATTGCTACCAATAATGTCTTAGGAGCCAAATTATGCCCTGTGTGATACTTGGATAACACCGGGCATATCTACATGCACTATAATGTGAATGATAAACCCAGTGCAGTTCACATTAGCATTTATTGTTCCCAGGTGCTGTGTTTACACATGCACCTGGAACTGCAGCACATTGAGATGGATTGGAGCAGCCGCAGCTGGCAGGGGGCCCTAGGGATCAGCCTGCCAAACCTGAGACTGCTCTGACCAGGCTCAGTGTGGTGGGAGGGGCTGGCTGGAGCCCAAGGGTGCTCCAATGCAGGGTTAGCTGGCAGGCAGTCCCTACACTGAAGCATCCTCGTGCCCCAGCCAGTGCCACCAGCATCTATACATGCACTGCGGCACATTAAATGCTGCTGCAGCATAGTGCTTGTGTTTGCAAATATTAATCTACAGCAGCATTTAGGAGTTTACTGCAGCCTAATAGGGCTGCATGTGTAGACGATGAGACTTTACTGTGGAGCTAACTAGGCAACTCTGCAATAAACATCTGGTGTAGACACACCTACTATTATGTTAGGTAGAGCCGCAAGGATGATCTAAAAATATAAGGATGCTTAGGAATTTAATAAGATTCTTTCAAGGCTGTACAAACAGCCAACTTACTCCACAGAAATGTGTATATATACCTATACATATACATACACACACTAGCCAACTGCCCATCAGAAATGACAGGGGAAGGGAGCATGTGGGGACAGAGCCCCGTGCTCACCCCTGCTGTCCAGGTCCGCTCCCCCTTTACTTTCTGCTGCTTGGGGTCTGGGCCTAGGCCCGATGAGGGGAGGACTGGGCCCAAGAGTGGGGAGAACCTGGGCCGCCATGGCCTGGGCTGACCTGGTGGCAGCAAGGGTACGGGAGGAGTGGGCTCGGAGCTGACGGGGGTTGGGGAGGAAGGGGAGAAGTGGACCTGGGCCCAAGTGGGGCAGGAGGCCCAAGCGGGGCAGGAGGCCCAAGCCCAAGCCAGGGGAGAAACCTGCCCGCAGAAGCATTGTGCGGGGAGCAGCGGGCCCAGCCTGATAAGGCAGCGGCTATGGGAGAAGGGTAGCAAGTTTTCTCCCCACTTTGGGCCTGGACCTACTCCTGCCCCCTCCCCCTCTCCATCAGCTCCAAGCTTGCTGCTCCCTCCCCAACCACTGCTACCACCACTGTTGGGTCAGCCCAGGCCCACTGCTCCCCCTGCTGTGTTGGCCCACGTTCTTTCCCAGTTTGGGCTCGAGCCTCCTCCCCCCCTGCGTGGGGGCCCAGGCCCACTCCTCCACCACTGCAGCTCGCCCGCTATTACCCTGTATTTGCCAGTTTAAAATTGGTTTGGGCATGTCTACGTGGGCTGCAGTTATTGTACAGTGCTGGCAAAATAGTCATACCCTTTACATCCTGACGTCTTGAATAGTGTATGGAAGCTTACTTACTTCCTGCAGATATCTGACGAACCATGGAATTTAAAATCTGTGTCCTCTAAAAACCATAGGTGGCCCAAGCCCCCTTTTCTTACAGGTCATCTCCCCTTTCTGTAGCATTCCCAAACCTTATGCTACCCACCCTCCTTCCACTTTTTCTAAACTGATCTTTTGCTTTCAATTTTCATTGTAACAGAAAATAAAGTGCCACATATACAGAGGCACATGAAAATTGACCCTGACCTTTGCTATACTTGTTTTAGGTGTATATCCTTTACAACATGAATTAAATTTATCCCATTGTTAACGTCACAGCATTTCATACCATTACCAGTTCAGTTTTTCTGATGTTTCAAGGTCCTGCCATGAAATGCTGCCATTATAATAGAAATACTGCATTTACTCAAACATAAAATTACTTTGATTATAGGACAAGCCCCCCAATAATTAAATTCTACATTAGGAAAATTTTAAATTTATTATAATTTTACAGGTACAAAATCTAGTTATTGGAGGTTTGCCTTGAATTTGTCTCCATCCCACTGCTATGGCAGCAAAAATAAATCGGGGGGAGGGGGTGTTTCAGGTGTCCCCTTTGCCCCCCTGGCTTCCCCCAACTTCTTTCCCCTCCAGCCTTTTCCTCTGTTTCTTGGTGTCAGACCCTGCTCTCCCTGAGCCCATAGAAGTGAGGAGCAAATCTGAAAACACTGGCCACATCTACATGAGACACTGACTGCTCAGGCATTACAACACAGTCATTTAGTACTTGTTTACACAAGTACTAAGTGACTGAGTAGTAACCAGAGTTACTGCGTAGTAACATCATTGAATGGCTTCTAGGTCAGGCTGGCTGTGCAGTAGCTCATTTCTAGTGTGCAATAGCGTCATGTCATGCTTTCTGCCACATGATGCTACTGTGCAGTAGTAACAAGCGTCTTGTGTAGATGCAGCCACTGATCTTGAAACTTAACATAGGTGTAGTAATTTGAATGTACTACCTATAGACTTAGTTCATGCAGAATTGATGAATGCTACCTTTTTGGGAAACTGCTGCAAGTTTTAGCACAAGTGCTCCATAAATACATTTATAAGCAGCACTTTGGCACCTACTTATATATAGTAAAACCTTTTTTTAGGGGGGTGGGGATGTTTCGTGTTCCAGGCCAAATCAATTCCAAATCTGTGAGTCAACCCAGAACCATAAGTGGCCCTACTACTGGCAAATATCCTCTGCCACACATGGGGCTTCAGCTGTTTCCAAATTCTTTGGCAAGCATCCTATGTGCAGGCCCAAGCCTGGAGGCTCAGAGTTTGAATGCCCCAAGTTTTGCTTGCCCTCAGCCATAAGGGTACAGGAACAAGTTAGAAAGGAATTGCCCATTTCTGTAAAGTGGGTATAAAGCCAAGATCTTCCCACTCAAGCAGCAAGTAGAAGACTAAGAATACATTAACTCTGCAAGTACTACCCCATGCCAAAAAAGCAGTTATACCCAAGTGCAACTAAAAAAACTGTCAAAGTGGTCACACCATTTCCCCATGTAGTGCAAACTATGCATATTATTTCAAAGCCAAAAAGCTCATAATTTACTATATAGTTCACTGGGCTGGACCCCAGCAGAGTCAACAGCATTTAAAGTCATGGTGATCCCCATAGCTCAGCACTGTTCAATATATGTGTATACTGCAGATATCCCCTACAAAGCATGCATGTGCTAATTAGACCCCAGAGTGTTCTTGTCATGATTCCTGGGATGCTCTAAAAATTTATATGCAGATGAGACACAAGGCAACTTGGTCTGGCTTCACCTCATGGAAGGCAGCGCCACAAGAATCATATGCAACAGACTGAGGGGGCGGGGGGCAACAGAGTGATTTGGGGTGAACTGTTTGGGACCTCATATGGTGACATTTGCCAGCCATTTAAGGATGGTGAAGGAACAGGAATCATTGGAAATGGGAAAGAAAGGCATAGCTCAGCTGTGAGAAAGAAGAGGAAGTCAGAGTGTTTGCAATGTAGTGGCTCATCATGCTTTGAAAAAGAATTGGCACTTAAGGGGACTGTGCTTAATGGACACTATTATATATCTTATTCAGAAGCACTAACCTGGCATTACAATAGGTTTCCATCCATGTTTGCCCAATGTGGGTTGTGTGTTTTAAAGTCATGCTCAGAACTGGCTGCATTTTATCAGCTTCATAGTTGGTTTCCATTTACTGAGCACATGCTGCTTTTGGCAGCAGTTTAATGATAGACAATCTAGTTAATGAAGTTTTCTTATATGTGAATGTAAGGCAAGGGTCTTGTTTCCCCATGCTGATTGGACAAAAATCCTTGTCTTGTATTTGAGTAAACATAGTATTTAACTTGCACTTAATCAGCATTATGTTTAGGAGAGATGTAAAACAGGTAGGGATAAAGGTAACCAAGAGGAACTCTGGTCCTGTTGGAATGCAGAATGTCAGAAAGGCCCCTGACCCAAGAGTGGGACCATCCAGATGGACTGAAGTATGAAATTGAGGTCGCTTGGTTCCAATCATCAATTATACTGACATCAATGAGAATAGAAAAAGAAACAAAAAGCTGTACCTATTCCTGAAGGGTGACAATTCTGTTTAAGATGAACAGAATCAAAACCAAAATCAAATTACTTGCTTAAAATATCCTTTTTTAATTTTCAGTAGGGTAAAGTATTAAGCAATATTGCTTTCTCCAATTGCAAAGCCCTGGAATTAAAAATCTATATTATACCAACTGCAGCACGTGAGCAAATTACAAAAATAACTAGGTTTATTCACAGGAAGAACTTATTTTTATTTAAATAGCATTCAATCAGTAAGAAAGTGGTAACCCAATAAAGTTCTGCAATTATAGTTACCAGCTACATAATATAAAGAAGCGTGTTCCACTTATATTTATACATAGTAAACAGAAGCATTAACCCAAACCACACAGCACTTCAACTAAGATCCCATTGATTTTCACGGAAGTTTTACCCAGGCAAGTACTGTAGGGTTTGGTATATTGCTACTGAAACCAATTGTATCATTTTTAATCTCATTTGTCCAAATTCAGAGCTGGAACTGGTAGATGCAAGTCCCCTGAAATCACCAGTTGTACAAATCCATTTTAATTTAGCCAACTGTTTTATGTTTTGTTGTTGCAATACGTCATATTCAACATAAACCACTCCATAACGCCACACTGCTTTATTACAGCTGGGGAAACTGGCAAATAATTTCTCAGTCATCCACAGATTTTCAATCAATTCATTTACATAAATACATTTTTTTCTGGGGGCATGAAATAATGTCCCTCAAAGAAAGCACTGGAAGGGATGTTTCTCTATATCAGACTTAACTGAACGTTTAAAGTTCTTCCTGAACATCATTATCCTCCTGCTCAACACATTTATCATCATTTACCATCAACGAACCCAAGGAAAAAGCTGTAGGTGAAATGGGTCTCGATTCAGGAATATGTTCTCTTTTGTATTTTTCAATGTAAGGTTCAGCTACTTTCCAAACCTACAGGACAGAAAGAGAAATGGCAGTCAGGAGTACAGACTGAGTGATTTCATATTTCTACTCAGATGTCAATACACAAGTTTAGAAACCTGCCTGCAACCAGTACAGGGGAATAACCAGAAGTTATAAATAAGCATGTGAACCCCAGAAATAGGCACAAGTTCTGAGATGGTGACTGGAGATGTATTTGAGACACTTGAGCACACGTGTAAGGGGACAAGAAATGACTACTGCCCCAGAGAGGCAGGATTAGTGTTGTCAGGTTGGAGATCTGCACCTTCTCTGGTGACCCAAATGATGATGAAGTAGGAGAGATAAGGGATATTAGGGATGCCTTACTGGAAATCACCGTGTCGTACAAGCAACCAAAGTTGTTCAGAATGAGTGGCTGGATGCCAGAGAAGAAGGAAAGCATTGCTGTTGGTAGCAGATATGAGAAGACGTGGAGTGGAATTTACAAGAGAAACTAGAAGTTGAAAGGTTTTCCCCTTTTTTCCCCTTGACTCCTCTAAGACTGTGAGAAAGGTAGATTGTTAGAGTCTATAGGGTTGCAAAGAGTCTGATCAGCACCCATTTCTCTCCCTACTTTCTCTGGTTTTTATTTTAATAGTGTAAAAAACCCCCAAACAGTTGGTCAGTGTTAATAGATGTCCCAGTAAATGCTTTCTCCTCTTCATTTTCCAGCTGGGGATAGGACTGTCCTCCTTTCCTTCCTACTCCCTGATTCTGGACCCACAACAACAACAAGGAGAGTGGATCCGCTCTGC
>NW_017728931.1:55535546-55540326 GCF_001723895.1 Crocodylus porosus
CGCTAGTTAAAATTCAAGACCCAAGCAAAGTAGTTTTGCTGATAGTGACTTATTTTTCCCCCCAACTATGTAAAGATTTTTAGGACTTCAATTGTGAGAGAACCTGCCCGCACAGTATACTGATTTAATACAAAATTTGCAAAAACCCACATGATTGACAAATGTAACTAGCATCTCAAAACATGTAAAATTTTGCTAGAAATAAAGCATTCAGCTTTTGTGCACAAATTTACCAGTTTTCCAGTTTCATTTCAGGTACAAAACTGAAGTTTTCTAACTTCAGCTTCTCAATACATTGAAGCCATTTTTTTCCCATAGCAGAATACATTAGATAGATGATCAGACATATAGGTAAGTATAGTTTGTAGAGTTAGTTTTGTTTAAGTAGTGTGCCACAGCCTTTTAAAGAAGTTGGTCACTGATCCACTTTCAAATCTTTGCCCACCAGCATTGAAGTCACTGGGTACATGCAGGTTCTGTGCTGTTGAAATGTGGTGACAGCTTGATCTCTGGACTTATCAAAGTTGTAGAGGTCTCTGCAAGAAATACTGTTAGACAAGCATGAACATGAACCTGATTGCATCTGTATGTCCATGAGAAAACTGTATCCTTTCATAGAAATCTTAATATTCAGAGGTATATTTGAATAAACTTAAATCTCTACATCAGATAAAATATGCATGCATATACATATGTGCACTGTCCGCTCCATGCACCCATCATATTTTGCAAGCATACCACCCCCACATCAAAGAGCCATGCACCTTGTTTTGGGAAAGACAAAATGAAGGGAAAAAAAGGAAGATTCTTCCAGAGTTACTTGGCTCTGTCTCCGCAGTTTGTGGCCATCTTCAGCCCACTGACCCTCCCTTAATGGCTCAGGCAAAAGCTAGTTTTAACCCTTTCACAGCTGGATTGTCAGCAGCTCTTGTCCGATCTGCCAAAAACTAAAATTGTAACTGTTGCTGAAGACTGGACACCAAGGACAGATACAAGTTTTTGAAAAAACCTAAACAGTCTGCATGGCTGTGAAACAGGAGAATATAGACCAGGAATAGCTAAACTAAACTAAGCTAAGCTAAGCTAGCTTGATTAGTGAAACATCAAGATCCTAAAAAAGGAGAAGGCTCATTAACACCTACTAAGCAAAGAGTGAATTAGCAGGAAACAAGTAGATTTGAATAAGCCATGGATTCAACTGATTCCTCCATCCCAATATGCCTGAATGGAAATGCCCCTGGGCAAAAAATCAACTTCTTGCCTTAAGACATGCACCCATTTTGGAAGGCTAATTTTTGATGGTAAAAGTGTGTATGGTATGAGAATAGATATGGTATACAAAATTTTAATAGAACCATGAAGATTTAGATTACATGGTAGAAAGCCCATAGAGATATTCATATGTAAACAATGAGGAGAGCGGATCCGCTCTGCCTGACCAACACCCAGAGTCTTGCTGTCTTCAGTGGAGTTTTGCATGGATGTAGGGCCTTTCATCCGGAAGCTTAACAACTGAGTTTCGATCTTTATCTGTCAAGTTCTGTTATCCAAGCCATTCTTAAGAATACAATTGAGGAAATGTGTTTCTTAATATATAATTTTAAATGTAGGTGTCACTTTAAAACTTAAACCCAGTGGTTCTCAATCTTTCCAGGTTCAAAGAACCCTCTTTCACTTGTTTTCCTGACTATTGAAAATAATAAAGCAATTCTCCTCTTGCAAAGAACTCAGAAAGACCACAACTGATCTGAAATGTTTTTGACACTATAGATTCCTATTTAAAATACTGGAGTTTATCTTGTCGATCGTAACACCGTTAGCCACTGGCACACCTAGCACTATTAATATTGTGAAGCACTGTGTCACCCTTAAAAGGATCTCTCAGCACCCTGGAAGGATAAGACGGGGAGACAGCAAGACGGAAGGGGAAAAGAGGTGGAAAAAGAGCGAAGAGAAAGTATCTCCTGGACCCACCAAGGAGGAGGGGGAGCTGGAGAACGCTGCCCATAGGGCAGGAGAATGCCCGGAGAAGCGTCAATATAAAGACACTATTGCTGGACTTAGAAAGACAGAGGTGTCCCGGCTGCATATCATCCTAAAGCCACGAGGAGAGCCTGCAGGAGGGTCCTCACTGGCAAAGGCTGGTTCCAGCGAATCGCCCAAGGGAGAGGTGAACGGTCAAGAGGCTAGCTAAGACCATCACATCCTGGACGGAAGACCCGGGAGAGCCCGTCAGAGGAAGGTTTCTTTTCCGAGGTGGAAAGGACATCAAGGGTTGGATGCACATAGGGTACACTAAGGGTAAGCAATAGGTAGCACCAAGGGGGCAGCCGGTGGAGGGGCGGTATAATCGTGGAGGGGGCACGCTGTAACTGAGATGCCCCAGGATAGTGATTAATGGATTATTGAGAGGTGGTAGGCAGTTTTGTTGTTAGCGTCTTTTCCTTTTTATTTGTTAATTTTTATTGCCCGGGACGCCGGGGTAAAAGTAAGGCGGAGCGCTGCGAAAGGCCAAGGATTTAGAGGGCCTAGTTTGACTCAGCCATAAAACCCAGGCTCAAGCGAGACCCAGGAATACGTTCTTGCATAGGGAGGGCTGGCTGCGGAAAACAACATAAGGACACCGTCGTGGCGGGGTATAGGGCGAGGTACAGGGGAGGTTGGAGCCTCATGAAGACCATCACCCCTTGGCCTGAGATAACCGAACCTGGACGGTCGGACCTCTCCACCACTGATAGGATCATCAAAGTCGTGGCAGGAGGGATTAGGAGGGGATAAAACTGCCGGAGGTGAGAACTCGTGGCCCTAATACCTTTGGGACGGAGTGGAAGACCATCATCAAAATCCAGAGGTGAGCACTTAATCAGCATTATGTTTAGGAGAGATGTAAAACAGGTAGGGATAAAGGTAACCAAGAGGAACTCTGGTCCTGTTGGAATGCAGAATGTCAGAAAGGCCCCTGACCCAAGAGTGGGACCATCCAGATGGACTGAAGTATGAAATTGAGGTCGCTTGGTTCCAATCATCAATTATACTGACATCAATGAGAATAGAAAAAGAAACAAAAAGCTGTACCTATTCCTGAAGGGTGACAATTCTGTTTAAGATGAACAGAATCAAAACCAAAATCAAATTACTTGCTTAAAATATCCTTTTTTAATTTTCAGTAGGGTAAAGTATTAAGCAATATTGCTTTCTCCAATTGCAAAGCCCTGGAATTAAAAATCTATATTATACCAACTGCAGCACGTGAGCAAATTACAAAAATAACTAGGTTTATTCACAGGAAGAACTTATTTTTATTTAAATAGCATTCAATCAGTAAGAAAGTGGTAACCCAATAAAGTTCTGCAATTATAGTTACCAGCTACATAATATAAAGAAGCGTGTTCCACTTATATTTATACATAGTAAACAGAAGCATTAACCCAAACCACACAGCACTTCAACTAAGATCCCATTGATTTTCACGGAAGTTTTACCCAGGCAAGTACTGTAGGGTTTGGTATATTGCTACTGAAACCAATTGTATCATTTTTAATCTCATTTGTCCAAATTCAGAGCTGGAACTGGTAGATGCAAGTCCCCTGAAATCACCAGTTGTACAAATCCATTTTAATTTAGCCAACTGTTTTATGTTTTGTTGTTGCAATACGTCATATTCAACATAAACCACTCCATAACGCCACACTGCTTTATTACAGCTGGGGAAACTGGCAAATAATTTCTCAGTCATCCACAGATTTTCAATCAATTCATTTACATAAATACATTTTTTTCTGGGGGCATGAAATAATGTCCCTCAAAGAAAGCACTGGAAGGGATGTTTCTCTATATCAGACTTAACTGAACGTTTAAAGTTCTTCCTGAACATCATTATCCTCCTGCTCAACACATTTATCATCATTTACCATCAACGAACCCAAGGAAAAAGCTGTAGGTGAAATGGGTCTCGATTCAGGAATATGTTCTCTTTTGTATTTTTCAATGTAAGGTTCAGCTACTTTCCAAACCTACAGGACAGAAAGAGAAATGGCAGTCAGGAGTACAGACTGAGTGATTTCATATTTCTACTCAGATGTCAATACACAAGTTTAGAAACCTGCCTGCAACCAGTACAGGGGAATAACCAGAAGTTATAAATAAGCATGTGAACCCCAGAAATAGGCACAAGTTCTGAGATGGTGACTGGAGATGTATTTGAGACACTTGAGCACACGTGTAAGGGGACAAGAAATGACTACTGCCCCAGAGAGGCAGGATTAGTGTTGTCAGGTTGGAGATCTGCACCTTCTCTGGTGACCCAAATGATGATGAAGTAGGAGAGATAAGGGATATTAGGGATGCCTTACTGGAAATCACCGTGTCGTACAAGCAACCAAAGTTGTTCAGAATGAGTGGCTGGATGCCAGAGAAGAAGGAAAGCATTGCTGTTGGTAGCAGATATGAGAAGACGTGGAGTGGAATTTACAAGAGAAACTAGAAGTTGAAAGGTTTTCCCCTTTTTTCCCCTTGACTCCTCTAAGACTGTGAGAAAGGTAGATTGTTAGAGTCTATAGGGTTGCAAAGAGTCTGATCAGCACCCATTTCTCTCCCTACTTTCTCTGGTTTTTATTTTAATAGTGTAAAAAACCCCCAAACAGTTGGTCAGTGTTAATAGATGTCCCAGTAAATGCTTTCTCCTCTTCATTTTCCAGCTGGGGATAGGACTGTCCTCCTTTCCTTCCTACTCCCTGATTCTGGACCCACAACAACAACAAGGAGAGTGGATCCGCTCTGC
>NW_017728931.1:55540426-55543569 GCF_001723895.1 Crocodylus porosus
TCTTCAAAACTGTAACCTCTGGGAAACATTTATTTGATGTTACCTTACAACAGAGCGCACAAGGTCATAGACTTTCTCCAACGGGGTAGTTGTTTTCAAGGGGCGTAGAAACTCAATGCCCTGGCAGGCTGCAAGAAGTTCAATTGCCAACACTAGGAAGCCAAACAGCAAAAGGTAGGACAGAGATTTTCAGGATGTACAATTCATTATGAGTTTACAATTGAAAAGCATTTCTAATTGGAGTTTGGAACGGTTATTGATCATACTTAGGACCTCACCTCTTCACAGTGCTATGCAAATACTAGTTGATCTATGTGGCATACTGGGGAAGGCAGCTAGATAAGAGGCCTATTTACAAAGAGGGAAACAGAGGCAAAAGTCCAGCACTTTTAAATAGCCTCTTATTTGGAGGCTCAGAGATGTTAAGTGTGATTCTTCCAGGTGCTAGGCAATCACAGTTCCTTTTGTACTCAGCTGTGATAGATGCCTACTGCTCCTAGAAATACCTCTCAAATGATCTCTGTTTCAACACCAAATAACAGAGGCAGCCTTAAGGCCAGATGAAAGACAGAGATGGGCTTAAGCTGTAAAAGTCAGATCCAGGTTTAAAACACTCAAGGGAACTTGGGGGTTCAGGTCTGGAATCTCTTTGTGCCCACTGCTCAGAGCTCTTTGGCAGCATGAAAAGAGTTTTCAAACAAATGTGTGCCAGAAAGAAATTGCACAGCTTCTGCCCTTGTCTCACCAGATTAACTAGTAGCATGAATCCCTCACATTCATAAGGGCCAAATTAATCTATGAAAACCAAGGAAAACCTTATCAAAGAAACATTGTATTCTCCAGTTACACATTCACTTTCCTGAGCAGGTCAAACAATATTTAATATTTTATAGAATCTGACTGGTGAAGCACCCATTGGTGTAAACCTATACAAAACCAAGGTACATATGCTGTTTTGGTGCTACATATAGTTAAGGTCTCTCCAGCAACAACTAAAACTTTTACCCTGAAAAGATGTAATATTAATCTCTCTAATCAATGAAGAATGGCAGAATTTTGACTGACTCTCACATTATTAAGCAGTTGTTTCAATGGAATTCACCTGAATCGCACGTTAGAAAGAGATTTGAGTAAAACTAACTATTTAAGAATTTACCATAAAAACATTTTTGGAATAACCAAAGTGTCTACTACTACTTTAAAATAATGACATTTAGAAGGAATCATTCTTCGTTTTAATCTAGTTACAATACTAAAGATCTCTGTATAATCAGGTCTCCATTTTACCTTGTTCAACATGTTCGATAACTCTCAAGGCTTTTCTTGCAGCCCATCCTCCCATGGACACGTGATCCTCTGTAGCAGCACTGGTTGAGAGAGAATCCACAGAAGAGGGGTGGCACAAGGCTTTATTCTCAGAAACTGCAAAAGTCCAATGCGACTAAATGGTACATTGTGTAGGCAAAGAGGTGCTAGAAACAACAGACACATCTGAAAGATGCTGCAGTGAGAAACGCATCTAATTCAGTGCACACAATGAAGCACTGCAAGTGTGTGGCACTGCTGTGGCTTGACCAAGTCCTCTGCAGTACCTATTACTTTGCCTCTAGAGATGGCAGTCATTAGGTGTCTTCACATGCTGATATGAAACTAACTATAAAAAGCAAAATATATATGAAAAACTAATTTAAAATATATATTACTGCTAATCCCAGTATTAACAGTTATCTTCCCTTCTTGCTTGTCCACCCCCATTCTGCCTGGGAGCCACTGGAAAATTCCTGTGAGAGAGAAGGGATGGCCAGACCATATCTACCAGCCAAAAATTCAAACTTTGATTCCCGGTGTAGGTCATACGTAGAGTGCCCCTTTGTGCTGCTGTATACCATTACTTCTTTGTTATTTGGCACCCTCTTTGTGAGGACGCACGGTGCTCGCTGGCACCAACCTTGCTACTGGCGGAATGAACTCTTCAAGCGTTCATGAGGATGGTTTTAACATATGGTAGGGACCAAACCACTCTATTTTGACTCCAGAACCAGGAAATTACAAGGACTACTTTTTTTTCCAGCTCCTTTGGTACTAAGCTTCGGGATATCTGGACTAGAGTGGGATACATTTGTATAATTTAAGACTAAATAATTCTGTTTCTCCATTTGGCCCATTCCAGCTAAACAGAGCTGTCTTCAGTCTTCTCCTTCTTCTTGCACAAGTTCAGTTTCTGACCACCTCACATCAGACCTTTCCAGGTGACCCTCACTTCTTGCAGTATATGGTTTGCGGAGGTCAAGTCTACCAAACTTCCAGTTGTAAAAGAGTCCCTGAAGAAAGCAGAGGCAAGCTTGACAAATGGAAGTAGTACAGGTCTGGAAAATGGTCTTGTCTGCTGCTTCAGGAACAGGCATTTTTGGTATTTCCAAAGGGACCAGTTTATCCAGTTTCTTTTTGTCCAACATACTATCCAAGGTATAGCTGGAGGAATGACAGAGACTATCAGCTGATGCAGCAAGCCATTTCTAATGAGCACTGTGCAAACTCTCACTTTGAATGTCAACCTCCCCTGGTGCTAGATCAGGGATCACAGCCATTGGTTCAATCACCCCAAGAGCAGGTTGGCCTGTTTCAAGACTGTACTGTCCATGCCCCATTGTAAACCTCACAACAGGCCCAGTCACACAATTCTGGCTCCCATGAAACTTCCCCAGTAATAATGAGTTTTTGACTACGAAGGGATTGTAGGATCAAACCAAACATTTGTACTTGCAGGAGGGGGCTCAGTTGGTAAAATCCATTGTCACTTGAGGAGAGATGAAATAAAGCCCTTTTCACAGTGCTCAAGCTCTATTTGGCCCCAGATTTTTCACTCAGAAGCCATCTAAATAGAATACAGCTACAGCCTCCCTGCCAGCTGGGGAGCTCCAGAGCTCCAAGAGCAACAGTGACTGACTGACTGCAACCAAGACACTCTCTTCCCAGGTGCAGGACAGCAACACGCAGCTTGTCAGGACTGGGCCACAAGCCAGTTGGCATGCTTGAGGAAACAACAACAGGCTCCTGGGAGCCTGCACATGACTGACGCTATGAGCTGACCCTGGGAAAAACAGTGTGACCAAACAGAACTGCCCGCAGAGAGGCTAGCAGCA
>NW_017728931.1:55543580-55564292 GCF_001723895.1 Crocodylus porosus
AAATCCCTACTTGATTTGCTGCCTGCTCCTCTTGCCCGCCTTCTGGGGTAGAGGAGCCAATCATGACAGCTGCAGAAAGCAGCACTTCAAGCAACCTCAGAGAAAGAGAGCAGAGGGGTGGGAACAGCAGCAGGAGTTCAGCTGTTTTGAGAAGTTCCACTTCCTTCTTGCCTGTCCCCATCTGTGCACAATGGGGATGCTTCCTCTACTCCACCCCCTCCAATGCTGTAGTCCTGCAAGTTAAGTTGACGTGAAGGTTGCAATCAGAATTTCCAGCTAGGCCGGTGGCAGGCGAATGTGGGTGTAAGAACTTCTGACGTGACAGCTGAAATCATCTTGCTGTATATGCTCGGGAGAACGGTTAATGCTGGCTTACATACAAAGGCATTGGAGATGAAAAGGGAGAGCTAAAAAAATAGCAACACATAACAAGAAAGAGTATTATGCTGTGCCCATGCTAACTGAAAGCCAGTGCTGAATGCAGTAGTCCTCCCCTGCACAAGAAGCCAGAGTCTGGAAGGGAAGGTTACCAGTCTCCTACCAAGAGATACCAGATGAAACTCCAGCCCTGCCTCCTGAATGTATAGGAGTACATGTAATGTATGAAAAAGTCTCACTTTGTTGAATTTGTTTATCGGCTTATTTTGTTTGCAGGGCTGAGTTGGGTCCTTGCTTATTTAACAACCTTGGTTCCACTGTCAATTCTCCTCCCCTTCCAATTTACCCCTTTCCTGGAATAACACATTATTTAACTTTTTGTTTGTTCCTGCTGCATATGTGAACTGTGATTTCCAAGATGTCATGTGGTTTGGTATTGGTTTCTTCACTGAACCACTAGATGGAGACACCAACTACTATAAGCAGGCCCAGAGGTCCCTGAGGTCCACCATGCTTATAGATCTAGAAGATATCACTGGGCTTTTTAATTTTATTTTTTTGGGGGGAGAGGGGGGCAGAGCTCCTTATCTACCCCATCTATTACTTAAGGACCAGCATTGTGTTTATCAGAAATGCACAGCATTTTGTTTTATCCTCAGTCTAGAAAAATGGAAAAGGCCAAATTAACAAAATCCTACTAAAAAACAGGGACAGATTCTTAACAGGTCTCCCTTATCAACAAGATACATCTTAGCTTTGAAGAATCATAGAATCAATGAGTTAGAAGGGACCTAGACAGATCATTGAGTCCAACGCCCTGCCATGGACAGGAATGAGCACTGGGGGTGGGAGGGGAAGCTTATCTGGTTGGTGTTCTGCAATCATCTAGGTGTTCTGAAGAAGTCAAAGCTGGATGAATACTTTACACCTCTGATCTAAAGCAATTCACTGTAACATGCAAGTGCAAAGCAGCATGACAGTGGACGTGCACCTCAGCAGGTGATTTCAGAAGATGGATTCATACCCTAAAAGGAAGGGGTTAAAGAAAGGAGAGGTAAAACTTCCTTGGTCCATAACATTCTACTCATTTCACAGAAACCTGCTAAGGTTCTTACCCAGGAAGACAGGATCTAGACTGATGTCAAGGCACTAAAGTTCACAGTACCTGCTGCACTAGTCAATCAATGCATCCTTTACAATTTCTTATTTCTTACAGCTCCTAGGTAATGAACCATGTGGTGGAGGAATGCAAGCAATCCCAGGAACAGCCTTTACCAAAGGCAATATCCCTGGAAAGGTTCTCAGCCAAGTCCTCAGTGGGAGGACAGTTTTGAACAATGGAGAGAACTAGGTATTCACATGGTAATGGAACAGATGCCTGGAAAGTGAGGCAAAGGAAGAGGGTGATAAAGAGTTCAAGATGACCTATCTAGTTTTGGGTGTCACACTTCAAGAGGGATATGGACAACCTCGAGGGATTCAGAGGAGGGCCACTTGTACGGTTAGGGGCCTGCAAGCAAAGCCCTATGAGGAGAGATTGAGGGCCCTGGATCTCTTCCGCTTCCGCAAGGGAAGGCTGAGAGGTAATCTTGTGGCCATCTACAAATTCATTGCAGGGGGAGGGACAGCAAGGAGTAGGAGATGCTCTGTTTACCAGGGCAGCCCTTGGAGTAACTAGGAACAACGGCCACAAACTGACAGAGAGCAGATTTTGGTTAAACATCAGGAAGAACTAATTTATGGTAAGGATTGCCAAAATTTGGAATGCGCTTTCAAGGGAGGTGCTGCTCTTCCCTACCTTGCAGGTCTTTAAAAGGAGGTTAGACATACAACTGGCTGGGGTCACCTGATACCAGTGTTCTTTCCTTCCCAGTGCAGAGGATTGGACTCAGTCATTTGCTAACATCCCTTCTGGCCCATACTTCTATCAATCTATGAATCTATCAATAATATCTTTTATTTGTTGTGCACCTGAGTCTAAGGTACTAGAATACATATCCTAGAACACTGTGCACTATAAGTATTTATGTATGTATTTGAGAGTAGTAGGTGTAGAAAGGACTCATACAAAAGGTTTAGAAAGTCTACTACAAATCCAGGAGAAAAGCTTTCAAGTTATCTAATGAAAACTGATAAACAGCCTGATAGCATGCACTCTAACGGGAAAATACTTTCAGAAGGGCTGAATTGTAGTTGCCTTAACCCTCTTTATAAAAGAGCATTTTATTGTTGCCAAAACTCTGCTTGTAAGACCATAGGGACCAGCCTCCCCTGGGATAGGGACTAGGAGATGAAACACAGATGATGTGTACCTTTGTGTAAATAGTCATGTAGGTCTTGGATTGGATTCCCAAAGAACCTCCTGTTATATAGGCTTTCTGTATTTTGTATGCTCACAAAGTTTGCAGTAGTGTTCAAGTGTTGTAGCTGGGATGGTCCAGGAAATATGACAGAGACAAGGGTCTTTTGGATATCTTTTACCAGACTAACTGTATAGCTGAGAGCTGTTGGACAAGCTTTCCAACATCAGGTGCCCTTCCTCAGGTCTCAGGGTCCCTGATGCCTGAAAGCTCATCCAACATTTTTCCCCAACTATACGCTGATCCAATAAAAGATTTACCAAAAAAAGCCTTGCATCTTACACAAATCTTGTGTTTTTGAACTTGATGAGATCGTCAAGGTCTTCAAACTGGGGGATTCAGAGGGGCAAAGTACTGCCTACCACTGAGGAAAGGCTTGTGGGGAGCTGAGAAGCAGCTCTCTTATTACACTGATTTAGTTTGTGGGCTTGAGTGAATGTGTTGAATCTGTCAATGGCACTAAATGCATAGCATTACTTTACATTCACAATACATTCCATGCTTGCTAACCTGGCAGCATTCTTTCCCACACTTGTAGCTGGAGTCATTTTTTTCTTAATTCTCTTACACAAACACAACAGTGGACCTTTTTGTTGCACAACTGATTAAGACCGTTTTTATTTACCATCCTTTATTCCTTTGCCTGTTCTCTTCCCTTTCTTTTCACTTTCTCCTCATCTCTTCCAGAAATAATATGATCACCTTTATGCTGGTCCTTACTATACTGTGCATGGAAACCTTAAGATCTTACAGGACTTTGGACTGACTTATGTATCTGGCTGTCAGATGAAGATACTGAGCCCTAAGAATGCAGAGCTTCATTAAGTGGGTGGGAAATCACCAACACTTTGAAGAGGGAAGAATATAAGTGGCTCCATATTTCTTAAGGATCATAAGTGTCCACATTGAAATCAACAGGACTGCTCACATGCATAATGTTAAGTACATGCATAATTCATTTCAGAAACCAGCCCTGTGATTCTAAATAATTGCAGCTGTACTCAACATTCAGGCCCCAACATTTGCATATCTGGAGGTAAGGGGAAGCAAACATTATTTGTAAGAGCTGAGAGCCATTTATCTGAGGCAATTAGTGGTTTGGTGTGGGTGCCAGAACTACTGTGTCATCATGGTCAGCATGTAGGAGCTGACATCACCACTCTGCTGCTGATTTGTGTGCCAAACAACAATCCAAAAAGCAAAAACTGGATGGCAGGTGAGGAGCAGAAACTCTGAGTGCTGGCCATGACAGTACAACAGCTCTTGGAGAAACAGCAAGAAGCCCTACGGGGCAGATCCTGAAACAAGTCCCCTGGCCACAGAGAAACCATGCACACCTGATGACCCACCTCCCCAAGATGGATACAGCCCAAAGGCTGTACATGTCATGCACACAAAGGATCCAGCCCACGGAGGATCTGCCCCCTGCTTCATAGGGACATCCTCACTAACTCAGTCCCAAGGTAAGTTGAACTTTCTAATTTGCCCCCTTGTCAATACTGCTTAAGCCTTTAATGAACTCACCCAGGGCTGCAGCTGTACAGTGTGCGATCATGAAACCAGAGTTCAGACCCCCTTCAGTGACGAGAAAGGCAGGCAGCTCACTGAGTGAGGGGTTGCAGAGTCTTTCAATTCTCCTTTCACTAATTGCAGCTAATTCATGAACACCGATTGCCAGGTAGTCCAGAGCCTAGGAGAGAAGCTCGCTGTATTTAATCAACTATTTAAAAAACAAATCTGAAAATAATATTCAATCAAGTGCTTAATTACCTTTGCGGGGTATTCACCATGAAAATTTCCCCCAGAAATGGTCTCTCCCCTTTCAGCAAAAACCATCTTTAAAACTAAGTTAAGGTGCAAACATGAATAAAGCATTGCATAAGTACATATATCTCTGAATAACATGAATATCCTAATTGATTGGAGAAAGAACAGGTGCTTTTTTACGCGCGTGCACGCACACACACACACACACACACAGAGTGTATCACATCCGCACATTCACTTTTCAGAAAATGCTAAAAAAAAACCAAACTCCAAACCCAGACCCTAACTGTTTCATTAAAGAGATACAGCTTAAGAAAGTCTTTTATAAAATGAGTGAGATGGGATCATAGAAAATGGGACAGGAAGAGACCTGGAGAGTGACTGAGTCCATTTCTTTGCCCAGAGGCAAAGAAGGATCCACAGTATCTAAACAATTACTGATGAATGCTCATCTAACCCAGATATGCTCAACTTTTAGCCCATGGGGTAGAGTTAAAAGCAAGGCTATGACATAGAAACTACTTTACAGGGAGCAGCAAACAGCCAGCAGAATTGCAGAACAGTGCATCCAGTTCTTCCCTGAAAGTTATTTCCACATCTAAGTTAATGTTTGTCTCAATTAGCATTTTCACACCTAAGTTAATGTTTTTAGCTAGAGTTAAAAGCAAGGCTGTGAAACAGGAGCTATTTTAGAGGGAGCAGCAGACAGCAGAATTGCAGAACAAAGACTAGCTTGATTAGTGGAACCACTCAAGACCATTAAGAGGAAGAGAGAGTTGTTAACACCTGTGGAATGGCGAGCTTAGAAGGAATCAGGTGTATTATAGTGAGCCAGGACCTCAGTGGTCTTCATCACTACTGCCATTGCCAGGCAGTTAGTTTTAAACTATGGGTGAAACAAGAATCAAGGGGGGTGTGCAACTGCATCACACTCTGCCCCTTCTGAGTCCACTCCAGCCCACAGTGCTGGCTGGGGCTGGTCTTGGACTGTGTTACCCATGGCATTTGCTCAGGCTGAGTCCCAGGCTGTGCTGCCCATGGCACTTGCTTGGGCTGGCATCCCATATCCACCCTGCACTGGATCAGGCATGCAGGCATGGGTCCATGAGCCTGATCCAGCCCATGGACCAACCCCATGGCACTCATCTAGCAGGGCTGTGCAAAGCTTCAGTCCCTGATTTGATTCGACAGAGATCTGGCCTGATTCGGTGGCCAAATCTCTGAATCCGAATCATATCAGAGGACCCTTTAACCTCTCCAAATTGAACTGGAACTCCCCCGAATTGATTCAGAGAGATTTGGAAAGATTCGGACATAGGCACACCTTTAAATGTTTTTTCTACAAACCTCTAGGTAGCAGGGGCTCATGAGTGCTGTGATGCTGGGGCACATGATCATGGGGGGCTCTCCAGCGTGCTCAGCAGTGGACCTGGAAGTGGACCAGAAGCACTTCTGGGTCTGCCCGGGAGCACACAGGGGCTCCCCCACATCCACCCAGCTTGGTGACTGGTGCCTCCTGGGTCTGGGGGGCACCTGGGGTCCCACTGTAGCCAATCGCTGAGCCAGAGGGACCCGAGGGGAGCCCCCTGCATGCTCTCCAGCAGACCTGGCCACCAAGCACATGGAGGGCTGCCCCCCCACATGCCTGTGAGACGCTCCATGCATTCCAGCATCACAAAAGTCATGAGCCACACTTGCTACCATAATGTACGTAGAAAAAACTTCAACGAATCAGCATCGAATCTTCAGATTTGGATTTGGCTGAATCAAATCAGGGACTGTGATCCAAATCAACAAACTGCATCACTGTTCCTGATTCGGGCCAAATCTGAATTGAATAGGACCCACTTTACACACCCCTATCATCTGGCCCCTGAGGACCATGGACCCATGAGGTCAGACACTCCTGCTTTAAAGCATAGGTAGTCCCACTGACTAAATGATTTGCTAGTTCAGGGCCAACATAGTTATACCAGATACATGGGCTGTTGGCAACCTTGGCAGCCCATTGGACTGGAAGGTCTACAGTGAACTTTATGCCTAGTTAGCAAATAGTTACTTAGAAGGAAGAAAAAAAGTAACCAAACAACATTTTATAAAAAAACCAAACAAACGGAAGAAGGATACAGGATTGTCTGTTGCACTATTAATTTCAGTTGTGATTATGTCCTTTACAAAAGCTATTGTATCATTCACCACACCATGGACCTAAAAAAACCCAAGAGGTCATTTCTACGTGGACTCATCTTCAGGATGCTGACCTTCAGTAACTCTATGGTTTAGGAGCACACCCATGCTTTAAGGTGCTCAGACTCTGCCCCTCTACACAGATAAGGATTTAAATTTTTATGAAAACTTGGGGATGCTTGACATACTGTAGTCTTCAGAACTGACTTAATATGATTATGATGATGATACAAATGTATGTGCTTCACCTGTGGGCATTAGCTTTCTCCTTAGCTATAACAACATCATCTTGGTGAAAATAAATGGCAATTAAAGCTTAGCCAATAGACTATAGCGCAGTAAATGTTTTTAGGGAGTTACATTTAGAAAACCCCTTTTCTTAGAAATCTTAGAATTGTTTAGCTCCTTACACAGGCAAAGCATTTACAGCAAAAACACATAAAACCGATGCTTTTTAAGTCATAAATGTATTACTTTTTTCTAAACTACCAAAACAAAATGCTTTCTGATCCCCATGACTGACTGTCTGAAGAATTTTGTTTTAATAGTGCCGGACAGAGCTCATCCCATATTGAATTCATTCCTGAATGTGGACAGAGCACAAGATCTACCAGTGTTGGAGAGAACCATAAGATAATGTAATTTAAAGGAGATGACCAACACATAATTGATATTCAACTGGAATTGGGATTTCAGCATCATTGACCTATTCTTGCATGAGGGAAGGGAAAACTACCTTTTACCTGAGGACAACAGCGCAATGTATATGCATCCTGGACTCTGTCACAAAATCTGTGACTCTCTGCAAAAAAAAAAAAAAAAAAAAAAGAAGGAGTTCTTGAATTAAAAAATTATATGCATCATTGAAAGTCATCAGACTGCCCTATATATCAAACATTGTCATGCCAGGCAGGAAGGAAAGCTTAATCACCTGCTATTTCTGATGGATGGTGATCTGAATCCAACAGTGATCTAAATCGGAAAGCCACCTCCATCTGCCCCCGATGCGGACGCACTGAATGAATATCTATTAGAACAAAAGTGATCTTTACTCTCTAGCCTTCTCTCCACTAACTGCTGCCAACAGGAGCAAATGAACATTCAGTAAATACAGTACATTAAAAATTCAGTACCAACCAGTATCAAAGGCTTTAGTTGTACCCTTCAGGACCTCAAGTGTAAGTGCAGCCACTATGTCAGCTTGTCTAGCAATAGCACTGGCTCTTTCAACTGCTTCACATCCCAGAGAAGTGATCATCTGTGTTCCATTGATAAGAGCCAGACCCTTCAAAAAGACAGCAGGCTTTTACTTGAAGGAAGCCCATTGCAGTTTGTTATTTTAATTCTAATGTTCTGTGCAACTGAAAGAAATTTCTCAATTTCCTAAATTGTCCTAAGTGGAATCAGAAAAGGGACACAGATGCTAATTATCTCAGCTATCTGGTTATTTTTAGTATAGATAAGCCACCAATTGCTTGAACTATAGCAATTTTTAAAAATTAGGTATGCATAAACCACTAGACCTAGGAAGCTCAGGGTAGACCTCCCACTAACTTTAGTGGACATTAGATTAGAACTCCTGCTGCAGGTACTGTGAGCTTTACACAATGACTATGATCTACTCTTAGAGCAAGAGTATCACATATGCATACAAAGATTTACGCTTAGATGCCTAGTAAGATTTTATCAGTGTGGGTTTTATTTAGTAAACAGATTCATACGTTCGTGCCAGTAAATATCTGTACTGTGCAAATGCTGGCGAGTGCACGTAAACATCTTTAAAATATATGTTTTTCAAGTCACAAATATGTTTCTTTTTATCAGCTACCAAATCAAAATGTCTTCTGGTCCCCATTATAGATCATCTGAAACTTAACCATATATTTATATTAATAGCAGCAAAAATCCATCTGAAAACCCTATGTTTCTGGTGATAGATAGCTGAGGTGACTCCAGAGCAGTGAAACTTAAAAGACTGACCAGATAAGTTCAGGTTTAGGTCAGTTCTGCACAGTCTGGTGCTGTGTGAAATAGTAGTGAGAGGATAGTTTGCACTGCTTTAATAGTAGCTATGAAAATGGGATGTGAACATACTAGTATTATACCACTTTAGCTCCTGACTAGAGTCAGTCTGTATCAGTGAGAATTAAAGTAACTTCCATTGATGGCTATCCCAGGAATCACTGATGATGGAAAAGCATTGTGGATGAAGCAATACTGCAGCTGTGATAGTCCAGAAATGATGTGAGCAAAAAGAATATTTTGGGTGATATCTTTTACTGGACAAACTGCATGGTCGGGATAAAGCTGGACAAGCTTCTGAATGCAAAGCATTCTTCATCAGGTTTGTGTGGATTAATGGCATTTACCACTGATAGAAAAACAGAGTTCCAACAGTGTAACCTTAATATATAGGCTGGATATACCTTTTATCTCAGAATGAGGTCTCTGGTATGTTTCCCCATGTCCAATATTTAATTCCCTTTGAAAACTTGATTTAAAATAATCATTAATTCAACTCATTTTTTAAATATAGGCATCATAAACATGAAGCAACAACTGATTAGGTAGGTTGGGTTGTCACCAGGTGGCAGCAGTACATTTTTTTCTTACCTCCTTTGGTTTCAAGGTAATTGGCTTCAGACTATGGGCTTCCAACACCTGTAAAGTAGTTTATTAAAGATTTAACATATGCATTTCAAGTATTTGATTGCATGCACTCAGCAAAACAGTTCAACCTTTGGCTTGCCTTTGTTAATGAACAGATTACAATACTGCACAACAAAGGGAAAGGGGAATTTCTGGCATATAGACATTTAAGATACTGGTCAATGTAGAGTCTAGTCCAGTACTCTCATTCCTCAGTCAGAAAAGTCTGGAAGAGCTTTAGAAAGGGTGATGTCCAAGCCCATGAAGGAGTAACAATGTTATCCCACATCCTGAAATAAAAACTCTTACAGAAAATTAGGGAGCAGTCTTGCTTTAAATGTAAGTGGAATCCTGTCCAAATCCCCTCAACTGAAAGAACAGAACCCGTGAAAGACTGGGAGAAGAAGAGAAGCAAGAACACAAGAGGGACTGCACAGCTTCTCACAAAAGATGCAGAAGCAGCCAGGACACTGAAGTAAGAAAGGACAGTGTAGGGTTAATTGACTGGGGATGGAAAATCAGCAGATTTAGGGTCAGTGCCCTGCTCTGCTTCAGCTATCGATGAAGCCATAAGAATACTAGCCAGTAAAGAACAGAAAAAGATTAAGAAATCCCCATCTTTGGGGATATTCATGGATCAATCAAAGCACTGATCAATCATGGCAGTGATGGAATACAATTTTTAAAAATAAATTTTCATAATGCAGCTGAATGGGCTACATAATTCTGAAAGTATTCCTTTCAACCCAAATTAATCCACTGAAAACAATATATGTTTAAGTCATGTATTTACTGAAATGTATCTACTTAACACCATTATAATCTTGGAAGAAGTCTTAGCAACACCTCTCTCCTCAGGTCTGGAGAACACCTTGGTATCTTTACTTACTTGGAAACCAGACCAATAATCCTTTCTCCTGAGGAATCATCTCAGGTGTGGTGGGAAAAAGCTGATGTTTTCAAGATGGAAAATTCATTAGCTTCAGAAGATTTGCTAATGTAATATTACATCTTATCTTTCTACCTGGGTGTGGCAGGGCACTGTTGGTTCCTGCCACTTTAAGGCCTGAACCAAGCAGCCAGCAGGTGCTTAATTGCAGCAGCCATTTTAGATCCATGGCTGCCTATATAAACAGGGCAGTAGGCAGTAACATTGCCTAGCTACAAGGCTCCATGCAACATCCTGGAGGTAAGGGAGGAGCTGTAGGGGATGGTTTGGAGGCTCCTGGTCCTGGGCATGACCTAAAACTGCACCCAGCTGGGAGTGGATGGCCTGGTGAGGCTCTCAGTGGCATGGGACCCCTTAGGAAATGCCAGGCCAGTTATCACCCCAGTGAAAGGCGAGTAGCCACGCCTTAACCCCAGCCCTCACCTTCAGGTAGGCTACTCGTAACATCAGAGCAGAGTAGGCCAGGTAAGCTTCTTGAGTCACCTGAGCCTGCTGGGGGAGTGACCTTCCAGGGTCAGGCATGCTTTTGGAGCACATGAGCCAGGAATGAGGGACCCCAACCCATAAGTGCAGGCAGGAGGTGAAAACCCTGCTGAGGTACTCAACTGGTCAATGCTGAAGCCAGGACCAAAGGGTCAAAAGGGCCAGGGGTCCAGCATGAGGGACACCCACGAAGAGCTAAGAAGCTTGGGGTCCTGACTGGGCCTGAGATGGGGCCAGGGCTTACGGAGGCTGAAGGTCCCCAGGGTTGGGGGCTACATCTAATGGGTGAAGGCAACGGTTGAGCTAACTGCCTGAGATGCCATCTGTGAGGCTTGGGCTGTGGTGTAGGGGTCGAATGGACCCGTGGATAGCCCCCCAGTATCAGGGTGTACAATGGGCAGGCTCCTGCCTTAATGAACAACTTAATTATTACCAACAAGGCGTGGCAGAAAAGATAGGTGGGAAGCTAGGCCTGTGGCTAGCCAGAGACTCCCACTTCACCACACTGGGTCCTAGTACCTGTAGTATGTTGCATCATAGTTCTTCTGCGTATCATGAGATCATGTATCTGAAGGCACTAACATAACACTCAGGGTGGCAAATCCATGATGCATGGATTTGCACTTTCTGTTATTATGTTTTACCTTTCTTCATAGTATTAGTCCTGTACAGCAAACTAATGTTGGCAGCAGCCCTAAAAGTCTATGTCTATTGCAGAAACAAATACTTCAATCATAAGTGCACAAAATACACAAGATTTTAAATGTTTTGAATATAGTGTGGTTTTTGATCAGAAACTCTCTCCTATCATCCCACAACACCCATTATTTAACCAAAGCCAATGGAAGTAAACAGGTGAAGTGTACTGATCACCAATACAGATCTTACATATTTAGCATCAGCCCAGCCACTCTTTGGAGACCACATCTTTCCTTCTCCTATTAACCCCAGGGCAAGATGAGAAAGTGGGGCTAAGTCTCCACTGGCTCCAACTGTTCCTTTCTCAGGTATATAAGGCAGGCAAGATGCTAAAAAGAAAACAGAAACCCATTTTTTGTTAGAGCTGCCATCCATCATCTCTTGAAAACAAAGACAAAGTGGAAGAATCCTCCCCAGGTAGACCTTGTAGTTGCATACTGAAACATGGGCCAATTAAATAAAAAATTTCGATCATTCTTCTCTTCCAGGGCAAACTGGGATTTGTTTGCAGTTCCAAAAAATAGCAGTGTTTTGAAAAAACACAACAGGGATTTATTCAGCAAAATAAATCTATTACAGTTTTGATTTTTAAAATACCTTAGTCCCACAAAAGCACAAGAAGCCAAGAGTTAAGGTGAAAGCCCAGCTCTATATAGAATGGAAAAGCATCAGATAGGTCACAACATCTCCAGATTATGGGGAGGAGAAAATAAAAATGACACATTCTTATTTTAATTATGTTAAAGGCCTCATCCTAAGGGAATCCTTTAGGAACTGGAACTCACTCAAATATTACATGGCTTTGATAAAATCACTGGAAATCTCAGTCCAAATACAGATCATACTGGCATCATGCACTTGCCTGAACAAAGCTGGGATGGAGCTTCAGTCCCTGAAGGCATGATCTACCTAGCTCCCTATCACAGGGTTTGTAGCATGGAGCATTTTTTTAACCCTCAGACAAGGCAAGAATGAGCCAATAGACCATGGTAGCTGATCTTAATCAAACTTTGGAGACTGTATTATAGTTATAATTTGTATATGTACACATGTACATACACACACAGCATGGAAGTACTTTTCATATTTTTGAGTGCTGAATCCTCTTGGGGAAAATGAAACCAAATGACAACCCCACTCATCTTTAAACTGGCCATGTATTGTTGAAAGCATAACCATCTTCCTTTAACAGACCTTCTGTGCTACCATGTTACTCCTCTTAACTTTCACATCTCCCACAAGGCATCCCCCCACTCTTCAGCAAAGGCTTATTTAGTAGCTATATGTGCACCCATGGTGAAACCTTGGCCATTAAAACAGGGTCCTGAGGCAACCCTCCAGAGTATCCTCACCACCTCATTTCAGATGCTTGTATCAATGGAGCTTATTGCTGTAGTGGCAAGACTGAACTGTCGGCCACCACAGTGTAGGCACACTTTCACATACATGCACATGGAAGTACTAGGAACTGTTAGACGGTTTTAATTTAAAAAACCCCCAAAACAAAACCCCAAGATCAGTGAGCATCACGTTTTCTAGAAAGTTAATTTCTGAAGGCAATCCATCTGGTCTACCTCCCTTGGAATAAGACTCCTTGTCACTAACAAACCAACAGGAAACCCAATCATTACACTTTTTAAGTGCTACAGCTTCAAAACGTATGATAAAACGATCTCATTTTGGGACAGAAACGTATATGCTAAGTTTTACCCCCTATTTGCTGTCGAAAGGTTTTAAAAATCCCTGAACATAGTGAGTTGCAATGGACAGGCACGTAGGCCTTTTACAACAACAGCATTTAAGTTTGCTATTGCTGTAGCAGCTGAGATTTCACACACCGCTAGGGATTTTCACCTCACTTACGGGTGCCCAACTTGAAAGGATAAAAGAACTCTGATTTTCCGAGGGCTGGTGCTCAGCACTAATGAGAAACTCAGACCCCTTAGCAGATGTCTCGTTGGATACCCAAAGTCACTGCTGGCTACTAACAACGTGTTATGCAATAGTCCAGGCTCCTTTGCCACTTCTCAAATAGGTGTGAACTTTTCAATCCAAACATGACCTGAAAAAGGTAGAGCTCCTTGTCAGCCCAGCTCCACTGCTATAGGAGAAAAACAACGGTGAAAACTAAGTTGAAATAGCCATAGTAATGGAACTGCTGAGAACTGGAACTATTCTCCCTTTGTGGAAGAAGGGAAGCACTGGGGAATGAGTGTTGCCCCTAAACATCACATTGGTCCCCTTTTTTTGCTCTTCCAGTCCCCATCTCCCTAACAAACTAGCTCCTCTGAGACATGTCACCACTAGAAACTCCTGTCCCCTCTGACATTTTAATTCTACTTTTAGAGCATGTGGACTGGGCTAGTATTTGAGACATTGGACATTGGCATATGGTTCTGCTGCAGACTTCCTCCTATATCTTGGGCAGGGAGGTCATCCAAAGCCTCGGAGCTTCGGGTCCCAATGTCCTGTTCCCTGCATGCTTTTCTCCCACCCTTTGCCTCTGCTACCTACTCACAGCGTAAGAGACAGTCTCTAACTATGAGCTTGTGCACTGTCTCCAACAAAGGGGCTACAATGTTTGTTGGGTTCTCTTGCTACAACCTTAACATAAATAATAAAACAATAGTTGTATTACATTTCTAAACATCCTTTTACCATTAAATGCATCAATAACTTGCTGCAGAGTTTCCAGGGATATCCCACTGTATCCTTTTGCTAGGACATTGATCCTTAGAGCCAAAAGCATGCGAGATCTCTCTGGGCTCAAAGGCTTCCCAACACCTGCAACAACAGCAATGACCTCCAGGTTACAAACCTGTGTGCTAACATTGTAGAAGAGAAAACTATCAAAATCAATTTTATTACTACCTGCAGAATGGGAGCGAACTAAATTCACTTGGAGTTCCCTACAAAGAAAAAAAAACATTTAAAAAAACCACAATTGACAGTGTTTAAAAATAAACTATTGAAATGATGCAGAGCTCTTTTCCAGACATTTTCTTAAATAAATAAGGAAGTACAGACAACATACTTGAGCTTACTGTTTGGAATGACAGTCCGGGCAAACTTCCCAAAGCCAGTAGTGATTCCATAAACAACTGAAACAGATGTTACAGAGAAGGAACAGGAGTCAGAGTCATTTAAACTGACACAAAATTAATAATTGGCAGGGAGGAGGGGAGTGCAAATACCAGTCTGTTCCTTTACAATGCTTTCAATAACCTCTCTTGATTGTCTGACTTTAACTTCAGCTTGAGGTGTGAGCTGGAAAAAACAATGTCACCGTTTACTGATTCCTCTACTTAAAAACTGCACAAGAATAAACAAAAACATACAAAAGTCAGATTTTTTTCAAATCCTTTACCTTGATCTTGTAGAGCCCCTTTCCCAAACTGACCAAGTCCCCTGTTGTTAAATTGTCTCCATCTAAAGAAATATACTACACAACAGACATTTCTTAGAGATGTGTGTATATGAAGTTTCTAAACCATGATAACTAAATCAAAGCACACCATGAAAACTCAAGAGTGAGCTTTCTCTGATATGGAGCTTACCCACAATCTCATAACAACAACTCTAATAAAAAATACCAACAAAATACAAATGGTTGACATTGTGCATTAAACAGTCACGGGTGATCTTGCAGCCGTTTACTGCTGAGCAAAATGCTTCTGCTGTAGCGTTGGTGAAACTGTTCCCTGTAGTAATTACTATAATGCTTGGTAATTAATGTTTGCAGGATTGACCGAGTCCTCTGAATGCTAATTTAGTTCATATTACAAACAAGCCATGCAATCTGAAATATCCTGTGGGGTCCGTGTCTAGACAAATAAAGACACTGTATTTTCTTTGAACACTGACAGGGCAATAAAGCAATCAGGTCTTCACTGTTCAGAGGATTTCACTTCAGTTCCTTTTTGAACCCCTTCTCCCCACCCCCTAAAAAGCAAAAACAAAAAAACCCAAACCAACAACAAACTACTAGAATAGGAGCACTTTTTAATAAGAATATTATTGATTCCTACCTTTCCTGGTTCTCGGTATTTGCTATATCTGAAGATGCATAAAGGAAAATAAGGGACACACAAACCTAAGAAACAACTAGTTTCTAAGAACAGTGTTTCTATCTCTGTGCATGTGACAATTGCAAGATGAAAAAAATAAATCTTAGTAAAGGATACGTATAAATTTCATCCGGCTGAGATGGAATATAATCTGGAGACATTGCATCTCCCTCAATAACTAGAAGGAAAAACATAAGATACAAACAGAATGAAAACACTCTCCAGTTCTGTGCTGCCAGATGGGAACATTCTGTTATTAGTTATAATAAGCCATTAAGAATATTAAACTTATAGCCACCCAGATACCTGCGTATGCTTTTAAGAAAACTCATTAAATGCACTCATAGTTTGCACACACACAAAAACTCAAGAAAATGTCTAAAAAAATCCAAGCCATATTGAACACTCAACCCCTAATCCGCTTAACCAGATTGGGGAACGCTGTAGAATTTAAAACCTGGTTCTCTAAACTGAGATTGCATATAGTATTTTCCCATGAGATTTAAACTTAGTTTACCACAGAAATACAGTAGAACATTTCAGATAAATGCACACACTTTACCAACGCCTATGAAAGCACAGCTGCTGCATAGTTAAACATTTCGGGGTTGCTTACCAACTTCAACAAACTCATTGTCCTCTAGGACATCCTCCACAGCATCATCATGATCCAGAAAGCCACGGCCCTTACATCTCCGAACAAAAAAAGGTACTGCTTCTACAGAGGCAAAGCCCCCATTATCAGGCTTGTTTTTCATGTAACGTCTCACAGCTTCCTCTCCCAGCCATCTGATTGTGTTGGTACCAGTTTGGCAAGGCACTGCCAGCCATTCCCCTCGGACATGCACTGTGTACCGTGGCATACTTAGTCTCCGTCTCTGTTTGTCCCTCCACTGAGAAGAGCTCCAATAATCAAGCAGCTGTCTTCACTATGCATTTTAGCCTGAAAAGCAGAACATCTGACAGGATTTCAATGCTCCAATCAGAAAAAGGCAAAAATCCACCCCCAAACATCCGTCTGTGCAAATGAACTAGATAAGAAAAGACCTTTGATTTTCAGCATCTGCAGGATGGTTGAGAGGAGAGATTTTTTTCCAACACAAATTCTACACACAACACTTTCCAATAAAAGTAATATTTTTCTCTGCCTCATAATCAAGGATCCTGGTTCTCACTGGCTTAAAAAAATCCCCAATTTTCTGATGAAAGAAAGGAACTCAAATTCCACATTTTTCTAGGATTAAAATGAAACACTGCTATATATACATCTATATATTAGCGGTGTTTTATTTTAATCATGGAAAAATGTAGATGGTGGGGGGGTTGGATCCAACATTTAGGTTTTTTTTTAAATTAGAGAAAACCAGGATTTCTGCTCATAATAGACAAACTTGAAAATAGATATAGGTAGATATAAGGGGAAGACTTTGAAATATAATGCTTTTAAAAGGCACCGAGTATATAAATAATTGCATTTGGAGATATGGGGAATCCCACCCAGGTGAGTCCCTCACATAGAAATTACATGATGAGAGCTCCATCCCAGAACTCCCACTATGAATGACATTTTGGGATGGTGAGCCTTTTCCCCAGTGAGAGATGTTAAGCGGTAGGTTTTCCTGCACTTAAGGGGCTAGAACAGGGGCAGGGAAAATAGAGTCTGTGAGCCGAATCCAGCCCACCAGGCAATTTCATTTGGCCCACCAATAAGTGTACCCCACTCAGCCCTTCTGCCCACAAGGGTGGGAGCAATGTGCCCACATTTACACCTCCTACCAAACATACCCTACTGCGTAGCTGGCTGGCAACGCAGAGCATGGGACTGGGGCTGGTGGCAGCACAGAACCCGTGCCCGGGAGGGCGGTGAGGGCATGGAGCTCAGGTGGGTGGAGTGTGGATTTGACGGAGTGTGGGGACCCCCCAGACACTCCACCTACCATGGCACACAGCCCCTGCTGATGGTAGCAGCAGCAGCAGGCAGGGGTGCTTGTGCCCAGTGCAAGTGCTGCCATCAGCAGCATGCGGCTCTGGCCAGCAATGCACATGGGGGCAAGCAGTGCAGCCACACTGGCCCCCCTCTATTGCAAGGGGCTCCATGCAACACATGTGCAGTTCCTGCACTCACGTGGCATCGGGGGAAGCCCTGCGTGCTGGAGCCAGCTGCCGTCACTGCTCCGTGCCATGCATGTGCCATGACTCTATCAGAATTGGAGGAGAGCCAAATCCCCTGCTTCCCCACCAAGTCCTGGGACCTGCAAAGCAGGAAGCGGCAAAGGCAGCTGGCTCCATTGCACAGGGCTTTCCTTGGTGGCCTGCAAGTGCAGGAACTCAACATGCACCACACGGAGCCCCATGCAATAGAAGCGGGCTAACCTGGCTGCGCTTCTTGCCCTCGTATGCAGTGCTGGCCAGGGCAGCATGCTGCCAATAGCAATGCCTGCACTGGACACGAGCGACCCTGCCTGCTGCTGCCGCCGGCAGGGGCTGTGAATCATGGTGGGGAGTGTGTGAGGGGTCCCCATCCCCCAATGTCCCTCACCACCCACAAATCCCACCCTCCACAGATGCACACAGCCTGCAACATACCCTATTGCCCCGCCCAACCACACCCCCACACACAATAGACAAGAGTAAGACTTTATATTTGAGTTATTATGCAATCATCTCTATATACGCTATGCAAACACAAATCACGAGAAAAATATTTTTTGTAATAAAATTAGAATGTTATAGTAGGTGTTTGAATTTTAGTATCTGACTTGTTTTTTTTTCTGGTTCCAAGCTGACAACCCTTCCCTCCCAAAAGGAGCATTTCTGGGGGGTGTTAGGGGCAGGACGTCCAGTCCCAAGATAGCAACCAAGGGGCAGAGCACCTGTCAAGGGGCAGGGCTCGCAGCCCTGGACAGCTCACCAAAATTCATTAAGCACCCGGCCCTCCACCTGAAATAATTCCCACTGCTGTGCTAGAACATAGTAGGACTACCTAACACACTGCTGTAAGTACCTGCTACAGCAAATTCTCTGCCCTGCAAAGAGAGCACAGGGGAATAGCTTCCCCTTGAAGGAGGGAGCTAGGTTGTACCAATACATTTATGCCACACATTATGGCCACAAACGGGCATTTATTTCCAGCAATAGAAAATTTCTACCACTAACAACTTTTCTGAGGGAAGGAACAGTACAGGCATTTTGCCTGAAACTGCCTTCTCTCCCCTGCTCTTCCTGCCTGAGGAGGAGCCAGAGAGCAAGAAGCAGCTGCTCTTCCCCTTCTGGTCTACAGCTGCGGCAGGAGCAGCATTCCTCCCACACCTCCTCCAGACCAGAGTGCCCCCAATCTGGGGAAGGCTTGGGAAGCATCTTCCCACAGCGCAATTCCTTGTCCCCAGGAAGAGTTAGCCACCAGGGAAATGTACAAGCATTTATTCTCCCAGGAGAAACTCTTACGAGTGACCTCTGCTGGGAAACACTATTTTTGTTCCAAGAAAATCTGTGTGAATGCCTGTATGCTTACAGCTTCTACTGGGCGGTGGCGTGCTCCTCCCTTGTCCCTGCACACCTTCAGGTTAGCCCAGAGGAGTGCAAGAAGCAGGGCTCTTCTCATGTGGGGGCGAACTGGGAAGATTTTCATCATGGAATAATGCACCCCTCCTGCCAATCAGCTGATGGGCAGGATTGAGAGAGGGACATTTTCTTGGGGAGGGAACACTTCTAATGCCGTCTGTGGCAACTACTGCTTTTCAGAAGCTGCCAACTGCCACTAGACAACTTGGCCCCTTTCCCAGGCAGGGGAGAAGGCAGACTATCAATTAATAGGCTCCATTAAGGGCAGGGTTGGCTCAGAGAGCAGCCCACTAGTGCCCCCTGGCTGGAGAGCTTGCCTGTGAAGCCCTCCAGCTGTGGGGCTGGAAGAACATCTGTACACACCAGCTCCTGGGCTATTTTTCTACCAGAAGAAATTTCTTCAGGTAGAGGTGGATGCAGCCAAAAAAAATCCTCTTCAAGCCTGACTTTATCTTTACCAGCAGTTTGTCTTCTGCACTGAAGAGTAATGAGGGGGGGAGCAGATGGGCTCAGTAAAGTTTTATATGGATGAAAAACTTGTAACACACTTTATTATATCAGCATGGCTTCCTTCTGAGGAAGCTTTACTGCAGTACAACTTTCTCGTGGAAACAGTGTGCAGGTAGAATTGTTGAGACAGCTATCAGAATCCCTATTGTCTATGATTTTAAAGTATCTCGTAAGTTTAAGTTTGGGATGACCAGTTAAGAGTTGAATGAAACAATGCATAACGGAGAAGCCTGAGTCAGCTAGCCAGAATCAATGTTTTAAGTCCCTTACGGATTCAAAGCTCACATTGGGGATGTTTATATGTGTCCTAGCTGCAAGCCAACATGTTCCAAACTATAATATTTGGTCATTGCACATAAAACCTAAAAAACAGTAAATACATTTTTTATAGCCTGTGGTTGTATACTTCTTTTGAAAGTGACTTTCAAAACCAACCTAGAGATGGCAGAATTCACGGTTACTAAAACCCCCCCCAAATATTGTACTTTTTCATCTGCTCAGTGTTCTGCTCATAAACAAAGAGTAGTGCCTTAATCTTCATTTTCATAGAGTGAAGATAGATATAACCATAGCCACAGGTGGTTTAAAAAACCCCCTGCAATTAAAAAAAATATTAAGTTTGCTTGGAGGACTGTGATGCTTTTTTCAGACTTGTCCTCTTTTAAACTTTATTATTTTGAAAATGTAAATATGCCAGGTAGCTGGCTAAAAAAAGGTTAACATTGGAAATAAAAAGTGTGCATTTGTCAAAAAGCAGTCTTCTTGATTAAAAATAACAAGCAGGCTGGCAAAATTACTTTTCACGAGTTTTAGTTATTACTATGCATCTTAGATCTAACAGGAATAAGTACTACAAATTCAAATGATAAACTATCTAATCATCAACTGACTTGAATATGTTAACAGAGCAATCACAAAGAGAAAGCTTGCTCAGATCCCAGAACAATGTGGAACATACAAGCCCCCAAATCTCCCTGAAACCCAAGGCTGTTGGCAGACATCTTATCCCCCACAGAGGCTCTAGAATCAAAATATTTGAAGGGGGCAAGAAAAGCAATGATGTTTATACAAAGATGTTATTTTGCATTTGTTACTTTCACAA
>NW_017728931.1:55611634-55638678 GCF_001723895.1 Crocodylus porosus
GGAATTCTGACTGGGACTGAAGCCAATCTCATGATGGCATAAAACATGTTGGCCTCCTGCAAACTTCTGAAAATCCCTACTTGATTTGCTGCCTGCTCCTCTTGCCCGCCTTCTGGGGTAGAGGAGCCAATCATGACAGCTGCAGAAAGCAGCACTTCAAGCAACCTCAGAGAAAGAGAGCAAAGGGGTGGGAACAGCAGCAGGAGTTCAGCTGCTTGGAGCAGTTGGATGCTTCCTCTGCTCCACCCCCTCCAATGCTGTGGCCCTGCAAGTTAAGTTGATGTGAAGGTTGTGATTAGAATTCCCAGCTAGGCCGGTGGCAGGCAAATGTGGGTGCAAGAACTTCAGAACATTTGGATATCTGGAGGTAAGGGGAAGGACGCATTATTTGTAAGAGCTGAGAGCCATTTCTCTGAGAAGATTTCTGGGTTGGTATGGGTGCCATGTGTAAGTTACGTCCTGGACCCAGCCTTGCATGCATTCATATGGCCAGTCTGACGTATGTTACATACAGCATGTGGGTTCAGTCCAAGACTCACAATCAGCACCAGAGGCCAGATGATACAGCACTACAGGCTGGATGCAGCCTGTATCTTTGACACTCCTACTTTAAAGCATGGGTGCCAAACTTAAATGAGTTGGCGCATCAGATCCGGATAACCTACCTCCAAATACAGCCCACAGGGATTCTTGACATAGCTGCCAGAACTACTGTGTCAGCATGGTCAGCATGTAGGAGCTGACATCACCACTCTGCTGCTGATTTGTGTGCCAAACAACAATCCAAAAAGCAAAAACTGGGTGGCAGGTAAGGAGCAGAAACTCTGTGAGTGCTGGCCATGACAGTACAACAGCTCTCGGAGAAACAGTGAGAAACCCTATGGGGCAGATCCTGATACAAGTCCGCTGGCTACAGAGAAACCATGCACACCTGATGACCCACCTCCCCAAGATGGATACAGCCCAAAGGCCATACACGTCAAGCCCACAAAGGATCTGCCCCCTGCTTCATAGGGACATCTTCACTAACTCAGTTCCAAGGTAAGTTGAACTTTCTAATTTGCCCCCTTGTCAATACTGTTTAAGCCTTTAATGAACTCACCCAGGGCTGCAGCTGTGCAGTGTGCGATCATGAAACCAGAGTTCAGACCCCCTTCAGTGACGAGAAAGGCAGGCAGCTCACCAACTGAGGGGTTGCAGAGTCTTTCAATTCTCCTTTCACTAACTGCAGCTAGTTCATGAACACCGATCGCCAGGTAGTCCAGAGCTTAAGAGAGAAGCTTGCTGTATTTAATCAACTATTTAAAAAACAAATCTGAAAATAATATTCAATCAAATGCTTAATTACCTTTGTGGGGTATTCACCATGAAAATTTCCTCCAGAAATGGTCTCTCCCCTGTCAGCAAAAACCATTTTTAAAGCTAAGTTAAGGTGCAAACATGAATAAAGCATTGCATAAGTACTACGTATCTCTGAATAATATGAATACCCTACTTGAATGGAGGAAGAAAAGGTGCTTTTTTATACTCACACGTATATACAGTGTATTACATCTGAACATTCACTTTCTAGAAAATGCTAAAAAAAACCCAAACTCAAAACCAGAGCCCAACTTTTTCATTTTATAGATACTGCTTAATAGGGCTGTCCAAAACATTTTGATAGCCTCATTTTGTTTTGAGGCTATTTCGACGGCCTTTGTTTAATTTCTATTTTGATGTTTTGACCTCGAAATGAGTTGAAAGTGTCCAAATGAAACGGCTGTCGAAATTTTGCACAGCCCTACTGCTTAAAAGAATATTTTATAAAATGGGTGAGACAGGATCATAGAAAATGGGACAGGAATAGGCCTTGAGAGTGACTGAGTCCACTTCTTTGCCCGGAGGCAAAGAAGGATCCACAGTATCTAAACAATTACTGACCAATGCTTGTCTAACCCAGATGTGCTCAACCTCCGGCCCACAGGCCACTGCATCTGGCCTGCAGGGCTCCCTACAGGTCAGGAAATTTGGTGGCAAGGGAGCAGTAGCCATTAATATGGCCACCCTCCCCCCCTGCCAAACTCCCAAACCCCATGTGCCCAGTTGAAGCCAGGCCACAACCCCTTCCCCCTACAGGGCTGGGCCACACCCCTCTCCACACACCCAGGAGATGAGGTCACGCCCCCTTTCCCCATGTGGCTGGACCACACCATGCCTCCTTTTCCCTCACGGGGCTGGGATGGTGCCAGGCCATGCCCCTCTGCCATGCAGCTGTGTGAAGCCCCCTCCACCCCTGCAGCATCAGTTTTAGCCTGGGCTGCCTCCACCCCTTTGCATGGCCAAACAGTGGCTCCTGTGCCAGCCCTGGGTGCTTGATTGGAACTACCATCCCACCCACAGTCTGGTTTGTCAGGGAAAAAGGTTGAGCATCCCTGGTCTAAGCTGCTCTTCAAAATGTCCATAAATTACTTATTCCAGTTCCTAACAATACTTACCGGTAGAAAGTTTTTCCTGACATCTCACCTAAGGCTTCCTTTTTGCAAATTAAGCACATACTTCTTGTCTTATTTCCAGCGGACACAGAGAGCTGTTTGTAGCCATCCTCTTTGCACTAACCTTTTACATATTTAAAGGCTGTCAAGAGGTAAAGGTTATATGCAATGCAAAGACAAACTGAAGCATAGCTTCTAGTGTAACTGTGAATTGCAATGTCAGTGCAAATTAAATTTTATATAGTGAGGAAATGGTAGCACTTACCATCTATCATATAACACAAAGAAACCTTTTTTATTCCTGATCTTTGTCCTGAAAAATTGACTTGACCTTTGTTCATCATGAGGTATAGGCTGAGAATTCTCAAAATGGCCTTCAAGCTGGATACAAAATTGGGAACATTTCTTGGTTCTCCCTTTGCAGCACCCAAACTGCATTCTAGAATACAGGTTTTATAGACATAGAGACAACCTTTAAGTCCAATGGGCTGCCAAGTTTCCAACCATTCACATATCTGATACAACTGTGCAGGTATTTGATCTCTGAAAAACCTAAACACATGCTTAGCTTTAAAATGGGGGTGTTAAATATATGACCAGTAAGATAATCCTGCTCCTAGTGCTGCCCTGATAACCGACATCCTGTGCCAGCTAGCCCCATGCTGTGTGCAGCACTTGGCTGAGACTGGGTCCTGGACTGTGCTGCCTGTATGTCCTGGATGTCCTGGACAGCATTGGGTCCTGGGCTCTGCCACTTGTACTCCCTGGGGCTAGGTTCCAGGTTGCATTGCTCACATCACTTGTTGGGCATGGTTCATCCCTGGTCATGAGCAGATATAGGATTTTGAAAAGGGGGATGCAGGTAGTGCAGTGCATCATCACATATACCACATTACATATTCTTCTCCAATTAAAAAGAAATTAGAAATTCTACTAGTAGCCTACTGGCCTTGGGCTACATTATTTAGTTAAGAACCAAGTAAAAACAAATATAACACTACTGGAATGTGCATTCATTTGCTATATCATATATTATCCATAAATATACAACAAACTAGACATTAAATAATAAAAAGATGCAGTTTCATTAGTCCTGTAGTCATTAAAATTAAATAGGCATCTCTTTTCCAAATACATAAAACAAAACACAGCATTCCTGACCATCTTGACAGTGCATCCAGTTCTTCCCTGAAAGTTATTTCCACACCTAAGTTAATGTTTGTCTCAATTAGCATTTTCACACCTAAGTTAATGTTTTTAGCTAGAGTTAAAAGCAAGGCTGTGAAACAGGAGCTATTTTAGAGGGAGCAGCAGACAGCAGAATTGCAGAACAAAGACTAGCTTGATTAGTGGAACCACTCAAGACCATTAAGAGGAAGAGAGGGTTGTTAACACCTGTGGAATGGAGAGCTTAGAAGGAATCAGGCGTATTATAGTGAGCCAGGACCTCAGTGGTCTTCATCACTGCTGCCATTGCCAGGCAGTTAGTCTTAAATGATGGGTGAAACCGTACCATTGTGCCCTTCCTGGGTCCACCCTAACCCATAGTGCTGGCTGGGGCTGGTCCTGGGCTGCATTGCTCATGGCATTTGCTCAGGCTGGGTCCCAGGCTGTGCTACCCATGGCACTTGCTTGGACTGGCATCCCAGATCCACCCTGCACTGGATCGGGCATTCAGGCATGGGGTCCATGGGCCTGATCCAGCCCGTGGACCAGCCCCATGGCACTCATTGGGCCCATGGACCCATGGGGCCAGATGAGTGTGATGCTTCTGCTTCAAATCATTGGTAGTCCCACTGACTAAGTGATTTGTAGTTAACAGCCACCATATTTTACCAGATATGTGGGCTGTTGGCAATCTTGGCAGCCCATTAGACTGGAAGGTCTACAGTGAACTTTATGCCTCGTTAGATCATGGTTATTTAGAAGAGGAAAAAATAACCACATAATATTCAATTTAAAAAAAGAACAACAACAAAAAACCAAAACTAAACAGAAGGATATAGGTTAGTCTGTTGACCTATTAATTTCAGTTGTGATTACGTCCTTTACAAAAGCTATTACATCATTCAACACACCATGGACCTAAAAGAAAGAAGAGGTCATTTCTACGTAGACTCATCTTCAGGATGCTGACCTTCAGTAACTCTATGGTTTAGGAGCACACCCATGCTTTATGGTGCTCAGACTCTGTCCCTCTACACCGATAAGGATTTAAATTTTCATGAAAACTTGGGGATGCTTGACATACTGTAGTCTTCAGAGCTGACTTAATATGATTATGATGATGATACAAATGTATCTGCTTCACCAGTGGGCATTAGCTTTCTCCTTAGCTATAACAACATCATCTTGGTGAAAATAAATGGTAATTAAAGTTTAGCCAATAGACTACAGTGCAGTAAATGTTCTTAAGGAGTTAATCTTAGAAAACCCCTTTTCTTAGAAATCTTAGCATTGTTTAGCTCCTTACACAGACAAAAATTTAATGCTTAAACACATAAAACTATGCTTTTTAAGTTGTAAACTTATTACTTTTTTCTAAACTACCAAAACAAAATGCCTTCTGATCCCCATGACTGACTGTCTGAAGAGTTTTTGTTTTAATAGTGCCAGATAGAGCTCATCCCATATTGAATTCAATCCTGAACATGGACACAGCACAAGATCTATAAGTGTTGGAGAGAACCGTAAGATAATGCGTTGCATTATTTTAAAGAAGATGGCCAACACATAATTGATATTCAACTGGAATTGGGATTTCAGCATCATTGACTTATCCTTGCATGAGGGAAGGGAAAACAACTTTTTACCTGAGGACAACAGCGCAATGTATATGCATCCTGGATTCTGTCACAAAATCTGTGACTCTCTGCAAAAAACAAAAAAAGAGTTCTTGAATTAAAAAATAACCTGGATCACTGAAAGTCCTCAGACTGCCGTATACATCAAACAGTTGTCTTGCTAGGCAGGAAGGAAAGGTTAATCACCTGCTATTTCTGAAGGATAGTGATCCGAATCCAAGAACAATCTAAATTGGAAAGCTACCTCCATCTGCCCCCGATGTGGATGCACTGAATGAATATTAGAACAAAAATTATCTTTACTCTCTAGCCTTCTCTTCACTAACTGCTGCCAACAGGAGCAAATGAACATTCAGTAAATATAGTACATTAAAAATTCAGTACCAACCAGTATCAAAGGCTTTAGTTGTACCCTTCAGGACCTCAAGTGTAAGTGCAGCCACTATGTCAGCTTGTCTAGCAATAGCACTGGCTCTTTCAAATGCTTCACATCCCAGAGAAGTGATCATCTGTGTTCCATTGATAAGAGCCAGACCCTTCAAAAAGACAGCAGCCTTTTATTTAGACAGCAGTCTAAATTCAGTGTATACCATGACTACAGGAGAAATCTTTGGCAACTATCCATCCATAATCAGAGAAAAAAAAATCGTAGCAAAAACACTATAGGAATGAAAATGGCTCCTATGACGACTACATTGCATAGCAGTTGCCATAAATATTTATGTTATTGGAGGACCAGTAGAAATACCTTTTTAACTATAAAAATTATGGTGATATAGCATCCCTGCTTCAAGGCAAAGGTGTGCTTTTAACTTCTTAGTCACTACATATATGCTTGAACTTTTTTGAGGTATTGCACTGCTTTATATTTTTTCCCCTAAGTCATAGTAAATTTTTCTGTTGAATTATATACATATATATTCAACTATAGAAATTAAAAAAAAAATAGGTATGAATAAATCACTAGACCTAGGAAGCTCAGGGTAGACCTCCCACTAACTTTAGTGGACATTAGATTAGAACTCCTGCTGCAGGTACTGTGAGCTTTACACAATGACTATACTCTACTCTTAGAGCAAGAGTATCACATATGCATACAAAGATTTACGCTTAGATGCCTAGTAAGATTTTATCAGTGTGGGTTTTATTTAGTAAACAGATTCATATGTTCGTGCCAGTAAATATCTGTACTGTGGAAATGCTGGCTAGTGCACATGAACGTCTTTAATATGTGTTTTTCAAGTCACAAATATGTTTCTTTTTGTCAGCTACCAAATCAAAATGTCTTCTGGTCCCCATAATAGATCATCTGAAATTTAAACATATATATATATATATTTACAGCAGCGTAAATCCATCTAAAAACCCTATATTTCTCGTAATAGATGGCTGAGATGACTTCAGAGCAGTGAAACTTAAAAGAGTGACCAGATAGGTCAGTTCTGCAGTCTGGTGCTGTATGGAAAAACAGTGAGAGGATGGTTTGCACTGCTTTCTAGTAGCTATGAAAATGGGATGTGAACATACTAATATTATACCACTTTAGCTCCTGACTAGAGTCAGTCTGTATCAGTGAGAGTTAAAGTAACTTCCATTGATGACTATCCCAGGAATCATTGACAATGGAAAATGTGCATGTGGATGAAGCGATACTGCAGCTGTGATAGTTCAGAAATGGTGTGAGCAAAAAGAATATTTTGGGTGATATCTTTTACTGGACAAACTGCATGGTAGGGATAAAGCTGGACAAGCTTCTGAATGCAAAGCATTCTTCACCAGGTTTGTGTGGATGAATGGCATTTACTATTGATAAAAGAACAGAGTTCCAACACTGCAACCTTAATATATAGGCTGGATATAGCTTTTCTCTCAGAAACAGGTCTCTGGTATGTGTCCCCATGTCCAATATGTAATTCCTTTCTAAAACCTGATTTAAAATAATCATTACTTCAACTCATTTTTAAAATACAGGCATCATAAACATGAAGCAACAAGTGATTAGGTAGGTTGGGTTATCACCAGGTGGCAGCAGTACATTTTTTTCTTATCTCCTTTGGTTTCAAGGTAATTGGCTTCAGACTATGGGCTTCCAACACCTGTAAAGTAGTTTATTAAAGATTTAACATATGCATTTCAAGTATTTGATTGCATGCACTCAGCAAAACAGTTCAACCTTCGGCTTGCCTTTGTTAATGAACAGATTACAATACTGCACAACAAAGGGAAAGGGGAATTTTTGGTATATAGACATTTAAGATACTGGTCAAAGTTAAGCAGGGGTGGGCAATTATTTCGGGCTGAGGGCCACTTACTGAATTTTGGCAAGCCATCGAGGGCCTCATGACAGGCAACCAGGGGCAGATAAATATTAATTTTCTGAATTTTTTAGGGGCCCCATGGGCCGGACAGAATGGCCTGGCAGCCTGCATCTGGCCGCGGGCCACATTTTGCCCACCCCTGATGTACAGTCTAGTCCAATACTCTCATTCCCGTCAGAAAAGTCTGGAAGTGCTTTGGAAAGTGTGCTGTTCAAGCCCATGAAGGAGTAATGGTGTTATCCCACATCCTGAAAAAACACTCTCAGAGAAAATTAGGGAACAGCCTTGCTTTAAACGCAATCAGAATCCTATCCAAAGCCCCTCAACTGAAAGAACAAAACCCGTGAAAGACTGGGAGAAGAAAAGAAGCAACAACATAAGAAGGACTTGCACACCTTCTCACAAAAGACGCAGAAGCAGCCAGGACACTGAAGTAAGAAAGGACAGTCTAGAGTTAATTTACTGGATAGGGAATCAGCAGATTTGGGGTCAATGCCCTGCTCTGCTTCAACTATTGATGAAGCCATAAAAATACTTGCCAGTAAAGAACAGAAATTGTTAGTAAAGAAAAATAATCAGTAAAGAACTTAAAAACATTAAGAAATTCCCATCTTTGGGGATATTTATGGATGTATCAAAGCACTGATCTTTCCGGGCATGGATGAAATACAATTTTTTAAAAAAAAATTCATTATGCAGCTGAATGGGCTATATAATTCTGGAAGTATTTCTTTCAACCCAAATTAATCCACTGGAAACAATGTATGTTTAAGTCATGTATTTACTGAAATGAATCTACTTAACACCATTATAATCTTGGAAGAAGTCTTAGCAACACCTCTCTCCTCAGGTCTGGAGAACACCTTGGTGTCTTTACTTACTTGGAAACCACACTAATAATCCTTTGTTGAGGGATCATCTCAGGTGTGGTGGGACACTGCTGATTTTTTCAGGAAGCAAGATTCATTAGCTTCAGAAGATTGGCTAATGTAACATTACATCTGATCTTTCTATCCAGGTCCTAGCACCTGTACCATGTTGCATCACAGCTCTCCTGCATATCATGAGATCATTATCTGAAGACATTAACATGACACAGGGTGGCATATCCATGATGCATGGATCTGAATATTTTGTTACTATGTTTTACCTTTCTCCAGATTATTTGTCCTGTACAGCAAGCTAATGTTGGCAGCAGCCCTAAAAGTCAATGTGCATCGTAGAAATAATACATCAATCATAAGTCAGAAATGCATAAAATACACAAGGTTTTAAATGTTTGAATATAGTGTGGATTTGATCTGAAATTCACCCCTATCCTCCCGCAATACCCATTATTTAACCAAAGCCAATGGAAGGAAACAGGTGAAGTGTACCAATCACCAATATAGATCTTAGTTAGATAGCATCAGCCCAGCCACTCTTTGGGGACCACACCTTTCCTTCTCCTATTAACCCCAGGGCAAGATGAGAAAGTGGAGCTAAGTCTCCACTGGCTCCAACTGTTCCTTTCTCAGATATGTAAGGCAGACAAGATGCTAAGAAGAAAACAGAAATCCATTTTTTGTTAGAGCTACCATTCATCATCTCTTGAAAACAAAGACACAAGTTCTTCTCTTCCAGGTCAAACTGGGAGTTGTTTGGCAGTTCCAAAAAACAGCCGTGGTTTAGGAAAAAAACAACTGAAGTTCATTTTGTCGAATAAATCTATTACAGTTTTGATTTTTAAAGTACCTTAGTCCCACAAAAACACAAGAAGCCAAGAATTAAGGTGAAAGCCCAGCTCTATATGGAATGGAAAAGCATCAGATAGGTCACAGCATCTGCAAATTATGGGGAGAAGAAAATAAAAATGACACATTCTTATTTTAATCATGTTAAAGGGCTCACCCTAAGGGTATCCTTTAAAAAACTGGAACTCATTCAAATACTACATGGCTTTGATAAAATCACTGGAAATCTCAGTCCAAAAACAGAACATATGGGCATCACGCACTTGCCTGAACAAAGCTGGGATGGAGCTTCAGTTCTTGAAGGCACTACCTACCCAGCTCCCTATCACAGGGTTTGTAGCATGGAGCATTTTTTTTAACCCTCAGACAAGGCAAGAATGAGCCAATAGACCACTGTAGCTGATCTTAATCAAACTTTGGAGACAGTATTATAGTTATAGTTTGTATATGTACACATGTACATACACACACAGCATGGAAGTACTTTTCATATTTTTGAGCGCTGAATCCTCTTGGGGAAAATGAAACCAAATGACAACCCCACTCATCTTTAAATTGGCCATGTATTGTTGAAAGCATAACCATCTTCCTTTGATAGACCTTCTATGCTACCATCTTACTCCTCCTTAGCTTTCATATCTCCCACAAGGCATCCCCCCACTCTTCAGCAAAGGCTTATTTAGTAGCTATATGTGCACCCATGGTGAAACCTTGGCCATTAAAACAGGGTCCTGAGGCAACCCTCCAGAGTATCCTCACCACCTCATTTCAGATGCTTGTATCAGTGGAGCTTATTGCTGTAGTGGCAAGACTGAGCTGTTGGCCACCACACTGTAGGCACACTTTCACATACATGCACATGGAAGTACTAGGAACGATTAGACGGTTTTAATTAAAAAAAAAAATGAAACAAAACCCCAAGATCAGTGAGCATCATGTTTTCTAGAAAGTTAATTTCTGAAGGCAATCCATCTGGTCTACCTCCCTTGGAATAAGACTCCTTGTCACTAACAAACCAATAGGAAACCCAATCTCTACACTTTTTAAGTGCTACAACTTCAAAATGTATGATAAAACAATCTCACTTTGGGACAGAAACGTATGCTGAGTTTTACCCCCAAACTATTTGCTGTTGAAAGGTTTTAAAAATCCCTGAACATAGTGAGTTGCAATGGACAGGCACGTAGGCCTTTTACAACAACAGCATTTAAGTTTGCTATTGCTGTAGCAGCTGAGATTTCACACACCGCTAGGGATTTTCACCTCACTTACGGGTGCCCAACTTGAAAGGATAAAAGAACTCTGATTTTCCGAGGGCTGGTGCTCAGCACTAATGAGAAACTCAGACCCCTTAGCAGATGTCTCAAGTTGGATACCCAAAGTCACTGCTGGCTACTAACAACGTGTTATGCAATAGTCCAGGCTCCTTTGCCACTTCTCAAATAGGTGTGAACTTTTCAATCCAAACATGACCTGAAAAAGGTAGAGCTCCTTGTCAGCCCAGCTCCACTGCTATAGGAGAAAAACAACGGTGAAAACTAAGTTGAAATAGCTATAGTGATGGAACTGCTGAGAACTGGAACTATTCTCCCTTTGTGGAAGAAGGGAAGCATTTTTGACACTAGTTAAAAATCAAGACCCAGCACAACTAGTTTGCTGATAAAGTGATTTATTTTTTTCCCCCAAGTATGTAAAGATCTTGGGGACTTCAACTGTGTGAGAGTCTGTCCACACAGTATACTCACTTAATCCACATTGTGCAAAAACCAACATGATCGACAAATGTAACTGGCATATCAAAAAAGCCATAATTTTCTTAAAACATGTAAAATTTTGCTAGAAATAAAGCATTCAGCTCTTGTCCACATATTTACCAGTTTTCCAGTTTCATTTCAGGTACAAGACTGAAGTTTTCTAACTTCAGCTTCTCAATACATTGAAGCCAATTTTTTTCCTACAGCAGAACACATTAGATAGATGATCAGACATACAGGAAAGGCAGTCTGCAGTGTTAGTTTTGTTTAAGTAGTGTGCCACAGCCTTTTAAAGAAGTTGGTCACTGATCCACTTTCAAATCTTTGCCCACCAGCATTGAAGTCACTGGGTGCATGAAGGCTCTATGCTGTTGAAATGTGCTGATGGCTTGATCTTGGGACTTATCAAAGTTGTAGAGGTCTCTGAAAGAAATATTGTTAGACAAGCATGACCATGAAGCTGATTGCATCTGTATGTCCATGAGAAAACTGTATTCTTTCACTGAAATCTTAATATTCAGAGGTATATTTGAATAAATTTAATTTCTACATGAGATGTATATGCATGCATATTTTATATGCGCACCATCCCCTCCATGCACCCATCATATTTTGCAGGCATACCACCCCCACATCAAATAAGTCATTAACCTTGTTTTGGGAAAAGCAAAATGAAGGGGGAAAAAAGGAAGATTTTTCCAGAGTTACTAGGCTCTGTCCCTGCTGTTCGTGGCCATCTTCAGCCTACTTACCCCTCCCTTACCTGCTCAAGGAAAAGCTAGTTTTAAACCTTTCACAGCTGAATTGTCAGCAGCTTTTGGCCAATCAGCCAAAATTTAAAACTGTAGCTGTTGCTGAAGACTGGACACCAAGGACAGATACAAGTCCTTGGTGTCCAGCTTTGAAAAAAGCTAAAAACAGTCTGCACGGCTATGAAATAGGAGAAGATAGACCAGGAATAGCTAAACTAAGCTAAGAAAGTCTAGCTTGATTAATGAAACATCAATATCCTAAAAAAGGAGAGGGCTTATTAACACCTACTAAGCAAAGAGTAAATTAGCAGGAATCAAGTAGATTTGAATAAGCCATGAACTCAATTGATTCTCCCCGGTCTGCCTGAATGGAAATGCCACTGGGCAAAACATCAACTTCGCTGCTTAAGACATGCACCCCATTTTGGAAGGCTATTTTTTGGCAGTAAAAGTGTGTATGGTATGAAAGTAAATATGGTATACAAATTTTAATAGAACCAAGGAGGCTTAGATTACACAGTGGAAAGCCAGTAGAGATATTCATATATAAAGTACACAGAAAATTGTAGACTAAAATCACCTCCTTTAGAAGGATGCATAACATACTCAGATATTGATGTGTTCACCATGAAGTATACATTTGCAAGTTCTGAAAATCAGTCTTACCTGAACAACGGTCGAGTAAATTTCATCCGGCCTTGTTCTGTAGCCATTTTTAAAGCCAAAGGAATGGCTTCTTCCCATTTGGCTTGGATACAAAGGCGTAACCATCTGAAAAAACATATATACTTAGATGTATATTTCTCTTTTCTTTTAATTTGCAAGTTATTTCAAATGTATGCATTCTTTGCTAATACCAACCAATGCCGTGCTTCTTACACCATCACCTGAATGAAGACCTAAACACCAACCAGTATAGTGCTCCTTATACCATCATGTGAACAAAGACCTAACATTTCCAATACATCCTTTATGCTTATAATGAAATTGAACTTTTTTTCTATAGTTCGGTTATGATTACCTCCAAGCTGTCCCATATCAACTTGGGGGATTATTACTTTTGCAATGATGTATTTATTGGTATTACAATAGTACCCTGATGCTACTAGTCAGGATTAGAGTCTCATTATGTAGCATACTGCATTTCAGACAGAAAACCGCATCAAAGAATGCTGGCAAGCTCATCTACTTTGCTATATAAGTGAAGTCAAGGGGAAAAAAATCAATATTGATACAGGAATTGGTAACTACATTCTGTCTTAAAATTCTACAGTCTGTATCAATTGCAAGTTGCAAAAGGATTGCAGAATACACAAATTAAACATAAAGGTATGATTGTTAAAATACTTTGCCACTGTACCACAAACAGTGATGTTTAGTAGCAAAAAGCTACTTTAAAAGATAAATTACAACACTCTTGAAAATAAACAGGCAGTTAGAATTCCAATGAAACAAGTCGTAAGGCAGCATAAATGTAAAAGAGTAATTTCGGGTGATACTAATATTGCCAAACTAGAATTAAGGAGAGGAAAAGAGGCTGTACACAAACTAACACCCCCACTCATTCACCATTAACATTTCTGTCATTTGAAAGATTGGGAGCTTTTTTGGGAGAACTCACACAACTGGACATTTACAAACAATTGGGGTAAAACACCTAGTGTTGCAAGACACTCAGTAGCAGGGGAATGGATTCAGTAGTGACCTAAGAGGTGCTACTCATTGATAATTTCTAACGGTCTAGGCAGGTAATAACTGCATGGGCATCAAAGGCTAAGGATATAAATGTTTATGGTCCAACGGTTAATAGTTACATCTGCATGATCCCCTAGTGACAAGAGTGCAGCAGAACCACTACAACTTTAACCCTGTTTCAAAGTCAACTTTAATCCCATTTTCATTACAGGATCACGCAGAAGTAATGGTTAGCTCATGATGTGCACTCCCGAGCACCAGCTGTCCCTCCTCTTTTAAAAAGATACATTAATCAATGCCCTCAAATTCTGTATGAAATGAATAATGAATTTAGGAAGCACTGTTCTTCCCCCCAACCCCGCCTCAAACACTTTTCATGAAGGAATTTCCAGGTTATAACTAATCAACTGACCTGAATCTTATTTCAGAATTGTTTACAGCATTAAAGTTGTAAACTTCCTGCATTCTCTTTACATGTGACACTGGAAGAGGTGCCTAAAAAACAATTGGAAGGTTAGAAAAAGCGAGGTAGGTTTTAATTCATGTTTCATAAGAGAAAGCAAGACCCAGAAAGACAACTTTAACTCAGAGAGACTTTTAAACCAGAAGGTTTTATTAACGACCAAAACTTACATTTGCTTCATGCATTCCATGAAGCACAAATAAATAAGGGGCAAGGAACATGGAACTTATGCAATGTTAGAACTGATCCAGCAAAGGGCCCTGAACAAAGAGCATTTTGGTTCAGTTGTATTTTAAGGCGATTCATGGGATACAAAGGCTAATTGGAGAGAAATCCAATCACGTTTCTAATTTTGCTTCTGTCAAGTTTGCTTCCCTAAACACTACTAGTGCTGTTTACCAGAGGCAAAAAAAGCCAGTTGCAGATTGGAGGTCCCCATGCTAGGGATGGAAATTTATTTTTAACAAGTCTCAAGCGTGGTGAAACCTAGTCACTTGTGGACTCTACAATACATGCCTGTATTGTATTTCACCTGGTCAGAATGAGACTTGATCCAAACCTGCCCTTACCTCCAGAAGGAGCAGTGCCAGGAACTCAATCAACTGATGGGAGGACAGTTCTTTCACGTCTGCTGAACTGAAGGATCTCAAATCGCTTTCTGTGGCCTAAGCAAGCAAAATCAGGGAAATTTATTTGGAAGAAAAGGGGCAAAAAAAGTTTGTCTACTTTTGCTTTTGGGGCATACGCGTTTTAAATTTTAAACCATTTCATTTAAAAAAGTTGCTTTACAAAATATAAAACTCTAGGATGACAGAAAAAACAATGAATCCTAAGAAGAGAAGCTGTGGGATCAGGCCCGTAGGCTAGTGTTTAGTTTTCACCACTTTGTTTTCTAAGTATCTTTAACAGGAGACTTTAGAAGCTCATGAAAAGCAGGTAAAAATCCAAGTCCAGCAATTGTATTGAACATTTTTCTCTTATTAAAGATTTTCGCTGAGGAAAAAAAAGTATACAGTATGAACAAACCACGACACTGACAAAAATAAGAATATCACACAAAATTCATTACTGATTTTGTGCCCTTTCTGGCAAAACTAAAAGCAAATCACAACATATCACTGATCACTTGATATTTTCTTTACTTCATTTTATAGTAGAATGCCCACATGATAAAGAAGGAACAGCACTGCTACTTGGATATAGTGGATATTGCCATTACTTGGGCATTTTTCTCTCAAAAGTCAATTTTTAAAAACTCAAACTCACAGGGATGTTTGAGAGAGGATTTTCCCATGTGCATATTGATACACAATATATGCAACCAAGTTCACAGTTTACAAATGCAATACACTTTTCCATGCTCAAAAAGCTGCAGCAATTCCAGAGAACCCTGTGTGAAAATTTAGCTTTTGAACCGATGCAGAAATCCTGATCCCACTGCCATGCATGTATTCTATCAAGTAATGGGGGTATTTTTTTTTTTTTTTAAAAAAAGGTTTATCTAGATTTAAGATGCAGGGGTCCTTAACAACTCACTTTAATCCATTTTTGGCTCAAGGCAACACAAGCATTTGATAGTGTCATATCATATCTGATAAAAGATGAAAAAAAAGAATAATATTTCAGGCGAAGAACTCCTGTGCATTTTTCAGACGCTGTTGTACAAATAATAAAAAATTGGTTATACACACATACATTATAAGCCAGCTGGTATCACAATACAATTTACAAAACATCTGCCACCATGGAAATGCATTTCCATGCTCTAATTCTTCACAATAACTCCCTTCTTCATGACAGAAATCACAAATGTTTTGAACATTGATACTGCCCATACACTTCTGTCCCAAGGCTGATCAAGAGCTTCAGAATAAACAAACATATAGTCATTTGGAAAATTCTTGCAGAATTTTCTAAAGGGTGTTGGAGGGGGGGAAAACCTTTGACATTTTTCAATGTCCTATAGCAATTTTCAAAGCTAGATAGGTTCTTCACCCAAAAAGTTATCAGAATTTTTTTCATACATGCAAGACTTTCGGAACTATTTTTTCTGATAAAGGTTTTCCTGAAATATTTACAGACGGCTTTGGTACATGTTTTTAGAATATTTAATAGCTTTTTGGGAAGAAGGTAAGAATTGGAGAGTGAAAGAGGAAACAAAAGAACCATCCTTACTTTGGTTTCACTGATGGCATGCCAGGGGTGTTCATCCATGCATTCCAGTCAACTTTATCAAGAATGTCCACCTAAAAGCAATGCAGACCCTTCCTCAGTTCTTTGTCTAATCTTTAGACAAAACAGCTTGCAGTATGAAAATTAGTTTTGATTTTTAGTTATGGTCTGTAATACCAATTTGATCAGGGAGTAATACCTACATAGCTTGCTTGTAAACAATAGCATCTCTTGAAAAAATGAGATCATACACTAAATCATTTTATATTCTCTATACTGGATATGAAGAGGTACAGAAAGGTTAAATTCTGTTCCAACTTCATGCATTTACATGGCTACATAAATTTTAGGCCTCATGCAAAGAATGTCTTAAGTGCATATAGCTGCCTTTGCCTTTCAGAATATGCTCAGTAGGCTACACTATGGCTGCATAGGTAGGCCAAGGGAACAAAATGATCCAGGCACATGCATATCACAAGTCCCAAATCTGTAGTTCCAGAAAAAACTAGTTACATGGTATGATGTTAGCAGCCCTCTTACGTTTTAGCCAAATAATTTAGTGGCTAGGGCACTCCCTGGGAGCAGGAGGACCAGGTTCTAGCACCACCCTGCCTCCAGATCTCTCCTAGATGGGTTTTGAATTTGCATCTCTTACTTCCCAGCAAAGTGCTCTAACTACCAGGCCACAGGCTCTCAGCTGGAGCCCTGGCTTTTCTCCTACTGGCAGCCAGAGGGTGGCTCAGCAGGATGCACACTACAGAGAAGGCACGGGTCTGGCGCTCTAGCTCACGCCTCAGTGGGGCAGAAACTATTCCAGTACTGTTTATCCGTCTTATCCAATGAATATCAAATGCAAGCTTCAAGATGTGAGCTGGAGAATGTTCAAGGTAATATCTAGTCCATGGCCTGGTTGTTAGAAGTGTTCTGCCAGGAAGCAAGAAACAAGTTCATATCTAGGTTACCGAGCTAAAAGATGACAGCACCCTCCTCTTCACTTCCTGTAGGTACGTATGCAAGGCAATCCTATTCCACTACAGGTAAAAACAGAATCCAAAGCATATGTCAGTGCCAAAATAGCTATTACACAACTACAGAAGTGCCATTTGGTATAGGAATGTGAAAACTGGATTTAGCCAATAAGTGAGGAGACACCTCTTTAGGAAGGGAGTTATTCTATACACAATAGAACCTGGATCATTTTTATGCTGACCTGCCCCACCCCTCTCCCATCCCCTCCGGGTCTCCTGCCAGTCTGGGCTGCTCCAATTAGGCTCCACATGCAGTGCACAAATAAACTTCAGAGCTCAATGTTAAAACAGAGTGCCCGGGAGCAAAAAACTCAGGAGCAATAAGCTCTGGAGTTTATTTGTGAGCATTAGTTGCATGTGTAGATGTGCCCACTGTGAAGTAAGTACACACTGATGACATATCTGCTGCAGCTTTTTATTTACTTTGCTTCTCCACTCAGCTGGAGCACAGCCATGATTTTGTGCAGCTTTTTGTTACATTTCTGTACAAGTCCCCAGTTACTTTGCAATGGGCAGGCGAACCTAACCCTGCAAAGTATCTGGACTCTTTTATATCAGTATTTTACTCTGACTACATGCAGTATCCCATCCTCAGTTTCCTTTACTATGCCATGTATTCCTTCCGCTTCACATAGCTGCAGATGAAATCAGTCTTAAGTATTATCCAACCTTATCCTTGAAGTAGGAATACAAGAAGTTCTTCCAATCCTCAGTTACAATGCTCTTATAGGCAAATTGCTGTATATAGGCCTTCAAGAAGCCAATGAAGACATCTAATGGTGGGGGAAAAAAAGTTTCCATGAACAAAACTAGCATTTGAAAACAAAATAAAATGTGTTTAAAATATTCCCTGGATCATCACAGCTCTAACACGCCTACCCTACTAAAATAGAATAAATACCCACCTGGTCCTCCAAGAAGTTGTTCAAGGTAAAAGAGCAAAGCAAAGCCTTTCTCATATGGAACAGAAGAATATGCAACATCAGTATCTACTTCATTCAGATCAAGGACCAGGTTAGTGAAAGGGTTTTTCTCTCCAAGGGTATTTATCTGTAACAATATTATAAACAAGTGTTCACCAAGAGACACTTCAAAACCAACAGTGACTTGCAATCTTCTATCCAAGACGAAACCCACAGCGCTTTGGAGCTCTCCGCTCCATTTTTCATACTCGACTTACTTCAGGGAACTGACATAGTTAACAATTATATGGCATCAAATGATCCTGATTTAAACTATTAGGATGCAAACGTTACATCTGCATGCTTCTACAGATTAACCCTGTTTCATTTACGGTTAAAGTTACAGTGATTTAGCTCACTTGTATGGCTATAGGAGCATGCAGAACACATCTTACCCACCGTAATGCTGTTCCCAGCCAAAAGCTACCACTTTCAACCCCTTCAAAAGTTAAAAGGGAAGGAATGTTAGTCCACAGCCTCAGACTCTCAAGACCCAACTTGTCATCCTGGAACTGCAAATAAAGCTTACTTACACTTTCCAAAAAGAAGGCTCTCTGTTCCATCCAAATGAACCATTAAGCTTAATCAAACATTTATGTTTGAAAAGTCAAGTCATGCTACACCAAGGCCATGTGCAGACATTTGTTTTCTACCAGGAAAATCACTGGTAGTGCCCAAAAGCTGCAAAGAGACAGCCAAGGGGAACTGCTAGCCTGCAGCGGAGTATTAACCCAGGGTTGGAAGAATTTTGTTTTACAGCTGCGAGTCTGGTGCTTATACTTTGGTTAGATCTACCAGAGAAGCAACTTGTGGATATAGAGATGGAAGTGCCCATGGACAGAGGTGTTTTAGTGTGCTCCCCTTGTGGTAAGCACCAAGGGTCTTGGCCCTAAGGCAGAGGGGCAGAGGCTCTCAAGGTGCAGGTGGACCACCGCCAAAAAGGGGGACTGCTGTCAGGGCAAGGCTGAAGCCCAGAGACTGAGGTCTTGAACAGCAGGCCCAGGCAAATCGTGTGACCAGAGAGGAAGAAGGGGATGAGGCTGTGATAGATGAGACCCCAACAAGTACCTCAGAAGTCTACGGGAATATCCCCTTAAAGTGGAAGTACTGTGAGAAGACAAAATGGCTCCAGCAGTGGCTGGTCAGGACAGACAGAGCAATCTACCTCGTGAAGTGACTACTGACCTTCAAGAATCCTTCCCCATCATAAACAAAGGCGTGGCAAGCAAGTGACTGGAAATAAATGGGGGTTGGGAAGAAATGGGCATGCGGGTGGATCCCCATGGGTCCTACGCATTGTTCCAACAGAACAGAGATACTCATCCACAAATGGGGAGGGTTTAAGGGCACTCATAATTTAGGGACACGTGTTAAACAACTCAACTTCAGTGACAACTCTGCTTAACCATGAAGATACGACAGAAATGATTTACCGTATTTTGCAGTTCTCTCCAACCGCCCAGAGCTTGGAAATGCCTGAACTGTTCACCAAACAGCCGTCCACCAATCCTACGTTCCAAGTACACAGTGTGTCCCTCATTTAGCCTAAGAATTTATCCAGAATATTAGTGTGTGTGCAACGCCAAAAAGCACTTCCTTGATTTTTTTATAGGTGACATTATAGCCATTAAAAAAACCGCAGCATTATACCTACCAAAAATGATCCCAAGTTTTGTTTGTCACCAGGTTTCCTGTCCAGCTATGGGAGATTTCATGAGCAATAACCTGAAATGCAAATAACTGTATCAAAAGTAGATCACAGACTTCCCTGAGGAGTGTGCACAGTAAAATCCCCACAGAAAAAACAAATCATAATGTGATTCATTTAACTAACGAATATTTTCAAATGTACTTGTCTACACAAATGTGGGAAACAAGAAGGGGCTTCCCTGTTGTTTCTTTTTTCTATGCTGCCTGGAATTCCCTGAATGATCCTGCAGTTTTTCCCATTCTATAACTTTACACACAAAATGAGGGGGAACATTGATCAAAATACCAGAAAGAGTATTTTGAATACTGCTATGTAAAATGTAACTTGAAGTAACATACCATGATATACTTACATTTGATAGAGATTTGTCCCCTGCCTAAAACAGAAAGACAATTTAGAATGTATTTGCTATCAAGTTCAACTCAAAATTCATACACTAGAGACATATTTCACATTCAGATCTCTGCCTCTGATAAAAGTCAAGAACATCTTATGGGTCTTTCAGAAGATATCCAAGACCTATGAATTTCTGGATTAATACTGGAATAAGTACTGAAACAATATATGTCAGACTTACCAATAGAGTTGGAGTCACGAAAGTAAGACAAGGGTTCTCCATGCCACCATAAGGAAAAGAAGGTGGTAAAACTAGCAAGTCATACTGCTCCCACACATAAGGCCCTACCAAATCCTCTGCTATTTTCAACATGTCTTCAGTCTGAAATACAAGTTCACATTGGTTTCTAGTGAGGCTTCTCTAATTACAAATAGTAAATAAAAACTATAAGCTATTAATCCACACACAAGGCTCTCAAGGACATCTTAGATAGCTTCACACACCAACTACTGCATGATTGCACTATATCACTTCTGTAGTAAGTTTGGCAGTTGCTTTGCATTCCATTAAGAGGATAAGGGATTAAATAAAAAAAGACTTACAAAATGGAAAAAATGGACTGTTATTTCAATACCATATAAAACAGCAGGACAATTAGCAAAATCTATGTTACTGACCTCAGTAAATTCATAAGCAGATTTATCCACCAGCTCCTTTTCAGCCCACACCAATGTCCTTGGACCAATTTTCCTGTTGAAATACAGAATTCAGTTAGATGGTGATATCCAATGTTTCTGTGAGGACAATCTTGGGAAACTCAGCTTCCCTCATGTTCACTTGTCACTGTATATGTGAGAATGCAGAGTAAGGGGAGAAGAAGAATGATTTGCTTAAGTAACAAGTATGAAGTTACAGACTTGAATTCTCTAGTCTCCAAAACAAGACAGAGGCAGAAGTCAATTCCAGCCACATCACTTGTTCACATGTTACTTTTTTCCCCTTACAGAAAGGTGGAAGTTTATTAGCATTGTCTTACGCTGTGGCTAGACTCAAGACATTTTAATCTACCTGGAATGACTAATCCATTCAGCAGTACACCAAATAATTATTAGGAGAATCTTGATAGTATTTCACTAACCATTTGTCCAAGAGGTTTTTTAAAAAACTGAATGAGTCCAAATAATGTCAAGACTGAAGTTTCCTAGATCTTTTTATAATAGATACCATATCTACTCACCTGCTTTCCAAAGCCCCAACAACTAAAGCGATCAAGTAGCTGGGTATTGGAACCTAAAAGAAATAAAAAGTTGTAAATCATCAAAACTATAAATCATCTAGGTAATCAAAGGAAGACATTACATGAGCATAATTATACATACAATTTCTTCACAACTTTCCAATTCCCTTTGCATTAACTCATAGGCTGTGGTTTTGCTGCCGGATATGGCCGCTATTGGTGATATTATAAAGCTCTCTATACAACTGAGTTTTAGGGATAGCAGAATCCATATTCATTTTATATTGCAACCATTTCCCCATATGCTATAAAAACAGCAGCAAATCTGGGAACCTCTGACATATGTTAAAAGAGCCACATATCCACTCCCACGGTTCCCTGTACATTGTCTGGTTCCATTTGTTTTTGAATCAGGACTTCAGGGGACCCAACTGGGACAACAGACATCTGTATACCAAGCTCAATAATGCAAGAGGTAATAGTGGGTTTATGAAAAGCCAAGTTGTAGATCATCTCATCTCCGGTTACAGCTCAAACAATAAGAGGAACCTAGGGCTTTGATGAGTACAAAAGCACCAGACTGAGTTTTCCTGTCCTCACTCACAGTGAAGTTACACGTTTCACTTAGAACATACGTTAAATTTAGAGTGTTCTGTGAGCAGTCTCAAGTTAACGGTTAATACCATTTCTTCCCTGAGCAGCTCTCACTTCCCACTAGAGGGCTGTTGAGCTCTGGTGGAGGGGAGGGGCTGGGAATAATGCATCCTGGGCTCCTGGAAGACTGCAAATTGCTTGTTTTATCTCTGTGAAACACACCTAAGTTATTCTAACATGAGCTAAGTAGTACAGCCCAGAGTTAACCCCCACCTAAAGTGGCATACCTGAGAAGCTCAGAGGGCACTTAACAAGGGGTAATAATCTTTAACAGGTGGACACTTGCATTTCAAGTGCCTTTAGTCTAAGTGTAATGTGTACCTTCACCCTTAACACAATTAATAATGGACGTAAGCAATGCAAGTTGAACCTGACTATCTGGGAGAGTCCCCGTGATGTTTTGCTCAGCTTATGCAAGGATTTTGCAGTTCAACAGGGTGACTAATACACAAGAATTAAGCCCAGAATGATGCTGTCCTGGAATCACACATAAAAGGGCATACCTACATTCAACCAATGCTTGTTATTACAAGGAAGACTGGAGGCTTTAACCATTGCTAAATCAAGAACTGTTGGGGTTTTGTTGCTATTTTGCATTTAACAGGGAGGGGTTTAAGATAAATCAGCTCACTATCCCAGGCATTGAGTAATGCCAACCCTCATAACCAGTTCCTCACATGTGCCAAAGTCCAGGACTGCATAGTTCAGGGTATAACAGAGCTGTCGCTTTGAAAGGAAATTTGGAGTAGCTGACACAGGAGAGCTCATGAAGTAAAGTGCTGCCATAAGCACCTCTAGCAAACACTGAAAACCCATTTGTACAACCCCATTCCAGTGAAATGAAGCAGCTCATCCATCTCATAAGGCTCTCAGCTTCATAGGACAAAGTCAGCCTCCTCCATAATATTATGCTAACACAACCCTCCCAGTCTCCTCTCCTCTCTTAGTTCTCCCCATGATATTCCTCCTCCCTCTAACTATTCCAAAAAGCAGGAACGCCATCCCTTTCAGTTTCTTACGATGGGGGAAGGAGGGACCTTTTTCATGTGCCCCATATTCATAACCTGGAAGAGAACTGTACCTTTTAAGCCACCTAAGCATTGCTGGATACAAGAGCTCTAGGTGTTTTGGTATGTGTTCAGTATTGAATTCCTGTTTTGCACTAAGACAGACTTAGCTGTTTTATTGCTGTTATATGTTTTTAACCAAATTTATTTTTAAGTGATACAGTTTCATTGGAACATGCCCTTAAACCCAAAGGGTAGCACAGGTTTATTCCCCCAAAGCATGCTATTTTGATTAAAATTAAGCTCTCTAGTTTTACTTGCTGGCTTCTTAAAACAAAAATCACAGAAATGTAGGGCCAGAAGGAACATCAAGAGATCACTTACTCCACCCGTTCAGCAGTGATTCAGGATAAACATATTTATATCATGCCCAACAAAAAAAGTTTATCACCCATTCTTGTAAACCTCCAAAGGAGATTCAATACCCTGCATGCATGTTCTGTTCTAGGGCTTAAAACAGTGGTCACCAAGCTGGGGATCCCAATCTACGGGTACATCCCAGAGTCTCTTTTGGTAGATCCTGAGCTGGGGGGGACAGCTGGGCATGCGCAGATGGTCAATCTGTGGGGGAGGGAAGGGATGGGGGCCAGATGAAGGCCCCTGTGGTGAGTGGCTGACCATGTGGCCCAGCCAGGAGCAGGGAAAGGTAAGTGAGGCCCCAGCCTGGGCAGGTGGTGGGAGGTTTGGAACCCCCGGGGGCTCCTCCAAGGGCGCAGGAGGGGTGGGGGCTCTGTGCCTCAACCCCCATTGCAAGCCAGCCACATGCGGGTGCAGCTCCATTCAGCAGTGGGGACTCACATGGGGGCAGCCCCAGCCCAGCTGGGTCTGGGAAGATTTGGTCATTCAGGGGTGCGTGTGGGGGCTTCCCACTACTGGGAACAACTTGGCGAGGCACGTGCCCCCGCATACCTGTGCTCAGGTTGCAGCGGGCAGCCTGCAGCAGCAGCCACCTCATCCCAAGCCCCACCCCCACGCACCCCTGGACCACGGAGACTTTCAGACCTGGCTGAGCTGGGGCCTGACACCACATTCCTTTGGCTGCCGGACGGGTGCAGCTCAGCGCAGCTACTGCACAGAAGTGGGATCAGGCCCCAGCCCAGCCAGGTCTGGGACACTCTGCAGTTGAGGGGCACGTGGGGAAAGGGGGATGGTGCAGGGCAGGGTGGGCCAGGGGGTAGCTGGGCAGGGCAGGCATGCGGTAGATCCTGGGGTACCCTTTAGTTCCAAAAAGTGATCTTCACCATAAAAAGTTTGGAGACCACTGGCTTAAATCAACCTTACAATTTGTAGGCTATATGTTTTGAAAATCCTAAGCCATTTTTGCTACAAATTAAGCTGTTTTCTTACCCTTCCTCCAAAGGACATGAACAAAACTTTATCATCATCTTTAAAAACAGCTTTTAATAATGCAAAACTTACATTCCTTCTTCATATTTTTTTTCTAGAAAAAACAAATCCAATTCCTTCACAGCACCTTTACATATTGTGTTTTTTAAACTTTATACAATGCTTGTTACTCTCCTTCCTTCTCTCCTCTCTCTAGTCTGTATACATCTTTCTTAAAATATGTGCCTAAAACCAGGCACAGTAGTCCTCATAAGGCTGTACCAGTGCCAAATAGGGTGGGGAAAATTACTTCACATCCTGCATAAGAAATTACTCTTCATAGATCCCAGAATAAGAACTGTTTTTTCTATTTTGTCTGTCCAGCAGCATGTTAGCGACTAACTTTCACTGAGTTTACTGGATTATCCACTAGACTTTTGTTCTTACCTTTTGACTGAAACGGTATATCTTCCTATTGACATCCTCTGGGTCAGGCATCTCTCCATCACGCTTAGCACTCATAAGAGCCACTAGTTCTTTAGGAACAGATACCTAACAAAGTCAAAGGAAATATTCAAGTATGGGAAAGGTTAATTAGCACAACAAGTGATGCTATTTTTCTTAACAACTGGCTACCCTCATGTAATAATGAATGCTGGAAACAAGGAGGGACCCCAGGTAGACTTATTTTATTTTTTTGTTAATTTTGCCCTAAGATTCAGGTTGTAATGAAAATGAGATGGGAAGAAATTAATGCTTCACCTCCCTAAGAAGATACTTTGTCAGGCAAAGGAGTTGCTTTTAAGAGATAAAAATCTATTTCCTTCAGATTTTCAATTCACTGTCACAAGGTACTCATAGGTTTACTGGTTCAAAAAGAAAAAAAAAATGACCACTCTATCCACAGCCAGCCAGCCTTGTATATTATTTAAGGGACACAATCAACTGAAAGCCATATAACATCGCTCAAGGATTCAAAAGTCAATTCTACTCCGTATTAATATTTGTGGTTTCACAATGTGATTTTTCCAAGGCCTGAGCAACTCCCCCCTGAGGCCTTGATAAAAGTTAAGAAATATGAAGTCAGATTCAAGACAGAACACTTCATATGGAAAAGCGACACTGTGCACCATGGCTCACAAAAACACATTTAGGAAAAGAAAAAACATGAGAAAACTTCTGCATGACCAGTTTTACTCAGTGGCTTTTAAGAGTCCCAAAACAAGGATGGAACAGAATTATATTTAAAAGTCCAAATCCATTAAAAAGCCAACTTTTGGGATGCTTATACCATGATTTGATGTAGATATGAAATATGCAAGTTGGTTTCCAATTTTACACAAAGTTATCCACATTTTTTAACACAAGGACTCAATTTTTGACATTACATATGAAATGAGATTTCTGCTTCTGCAGCAGTCCCATGCCCTGTATCACAACTGTAAACAAGATACCTGCTAATACATATTCTTTAAGAGCCTGTGCCTCCACTGTACCTCAGCAAAGAGACTCTCCCTACAAAGGAGGGTCCCATCTCTACTAGGCCTATAATGATATATGGAGGGAAAGTCAATAAAGACATCTCATTCTCGTAAAAGTTAGAAAAATGCCACAAAGGAAACAAACAGCTTTCAGCTGTAGCAGGAAAAATCTGTAATTCCTTGTTCTTAGAATGGACCATATTTTGCAGTCTCTGTATATGAAATGTTTGAATAATAGAATTGCAGAGAGTGTTTACAGACTACTGCTACCTAGTTTATACACCTTAAAGATAACCATTAGGTTAAGTAAAAAGCCCAAAGCATTACATCTTAATTGCAGCGCAGACTGAAGAATTACTTTAGCAAGCCACTATCTGAGTAGCCTGAAAAGCATCAACATCTCGATCATACAAAACCTGCCAATTACAAGAGACTTCCCCATTGTAGTTGCACTCTTTAATTCAACATGTATTACTTGAGTTCCTCTACCTCTGCATAGTATGTCATTTTCACAGAAGGTGTATCCTGGCAGGGAAGGAGAGCTCTGCAATGAGCAGCCTGGAAAAAAAATGACCACACTAAATTAAAAATCACCAGCATTTTTATGTGCTGATTTTGTGATAAAGCACACATACATGCCAAGGAAGAGTGTTATAACATCTGCAGTAATATAAATAAAGATGAGCCCACAGCTCCCCTTTTTGGTGGCTTACACTTGTTTTCAGAACCCCAGACTTGCTACAGAAAGTAATGATATGGAAAAGATATTGATTTCAAGAGCAGAATTATGAAAGCAGTTTGGAGAGATAACAGCAGTTTTTGCAACTGTTAAATTTTACAACCTCTGATAAATGCCTTCATTTGTAGAGCACTTCAACTTTGGCCTTTGACACACGATTATAGTTTCATAGTTTCTAGGGTCGGAAGGAACCTGAGCAGATCATGTAGTCTGACCCCCTGCCATGGTAGGAAAGAATACTGGGATCAAACGACCCCAGCAAGATGTTCATCTAACCTCCTCTTAAAAACCCCCAGGGTAGGAGCCTGCACCACTTCTCTTGGAAGTTGGTTCCAGA
>NW_017728931.1:55639528-55651339 GCF_001723895.1 Crocodylus porosus
TGTTGGTTGCCCCTAAGCATGCAGTCCCCTGCTGGCCCCTCCTGGATGTGTGCCAGCATAATTTTCTCAAACATAATTATAAATTGTGGACTTTCATTTGCTATCTTTAAGACAACCAGCTTCTTACAGGGAAAGCAATACACTGTTTTTTGTACTTCCTATTACTAAGGTATACAAAAAAAAAAAAATAGGAGTCCTCCTAACCTGACACTGACTGAAGAGAAATGGATGCTTCTTCCCAGATGTTTGTTCTGGAGTAAACCACTGGAGTGCTGAAGATTTTGGGGAGGTTTCAAAAGTAACTTCCACAATTATATCTTGCCCCCTATATGAGTTAAAAACAGAATTAGGCATTTCTGACTTACCCCATGCATCAGAGCTGAATTCAAAGGAAAATCCTGTTTGAAAATATTGTAATACCAAGTTTTGCAGAACTTCCTCAGAAAAACTGAAGATATGGACAAGCTGTGTGTTAAAACTACCTTTTCCCTATGCTTATGATACAAGTGTACTAACAACTGCTAGGGTTTTTGGTTGTAGCCATGTTGCTCTAAGGACACAGATAGGCAAGGTTCTTTAAGCAGATGTGATATCTTTTCTTAGACCAGCTTAGTTGGAAAAAAGTTACTGGCAAGCTTTCAAGCACAGTCACCCTTCTTCAGGCAGAGGGAGTCTCTGCTGGTCATTCCTTGGAGTCTCAGACCAGCAGACTCCCTATGCCTGAAGAAGGGTAACTGCGCCCAGAAGCTTACCAAAAACTTTTTTCCAACTACTTAGTTGGGCTAATAAAAAGATACCACATCTACTCAAAGAACCTTGCCTGCCAACAACTACTAGATCTTTTTTCAAGTGTTTAATAACCCCAAGATAATTCTTCTTTTGCTGTCTTTATTAAATAGATATCCTTCATTCCACAACCCTAAGAGTTAAAAAACTGGATTACTTTTCTTGCAAGAGTCCTAGCAAAGTCTGTAACTTTCACATAATTGTTTGATGAACTATCTAAAACCTATTTACACTTCAGTAAGAAACCACAACGAGAAGCTGATAAAGCATGTTATGTATACACATGCCTTATTAAAAGAGGTGTTGTGCATTTTTAAAGTCAAAATATTTTAAACTTGTTAGTAAAATAGTGTCACATTTACTGAATCTACTTGAGGAAAAGCATGGTTATAAATTAAACTGGTACATAAACAAACAAACAAGCAAACAAACAGGATTAAAGAAAAAACGCCCCAATTTTATTCAACACATGGGATTTACCAACTCATTCCAAAAACAGACAAAGGGCATAACATGAAATCCCGAATCCAAAAGACAATTTGAATATGCCAGCTGAAGGGGAAAAAAAACCCATAGTCGTCACCAGTATATTGAGCAACTCATAACTGCTTTGTTATCTGAATGGTAGCTCACATATGTGACCCTCTCTTTGAATCAACAATAAATCATTAACCATAAAGTAGAACAACCTCTACTTAAAATCAAAGAAACTGAACATCTTGATAAGTCAGCCAGGTACACATCTAGTTTATAAGTGTGTGCACTTTGCAATACCACTAACAACAAAATAAAATGAATCTGAATCATTTTGAGGTGCACAAGTTAACTGCCAAATAAAACACATGTGCCTGCAGATCTTATTCCCTCCAGTTTAGTTACCCTCACATGCAAGGTTGTGTGTTAATACAGGCTTGTAAACTCCTTGGACCAAAACCTTCATCTCCTCATTGGCAACATGAAGTACCTAACTGGAATGATAAAATAGCCAGTTCTCTTACCAAAAAAAAGGCTAAAACAAGCAGTAAGCCAGCTAGTCCAGATAGTTTCTAGAAGGGTCTACTTATAGCAGGAAGTCAAAACGATCCTAAAATACCCACTTCTTTGTACTTCTCCTCATATCCATGGCACAGATAGCGACATCCCAACTACAAGACACATGGGACTTATTTTAAATCTGATCAATACTACTTTTGTTTAACAAGAAGTCGATATTGTGCAACACTTCTTTGTCTCCCATTTAAACTACCCATAAAACTAGATAAGACTGCTACTTCTGCAGTCCTCTGTACCCCTGCCAGCTGTGGAAGAAACCAACACTATGACTTCAGAGGTAATGACCAGTTTTGAAAATTTAACATCTTAAGAGTCAATGTAACCATTTACACATTATTCAACCATGGCTAGATTAGTATATGGAAGATGAGTTTTAGTTTGGCTAGATGATAAATCAAATAGAAAAGGGTCTCAATTGTCAAAGACACTGATAGTTTGGTAATAATTTTTTACTTAATGCTACATTTTAATCAGCTCATGTGTCATCAAGATGCCAAAAATTCCAGTTCAGATTCTTAGAGCTTTGCATTTCTACAGCTGTAGTTGATAAGCTTAACTTGCATACTCTGTACACACATTTCCAGCCGACTACAAAGGGAAACGAGGAGGTTTGTCAAGAATGCAAGATTAGCCCCCATAAAAAGAATATGAAGATCACAGCTCTCTGTACTGTTTTACTGATGTTGGCCAAAGGTCCTGAGCAATCCCTGCTTATCAAGTGCACAAGAGAAGCCTAGAGAATCAAGATTCAGAACTTAGATCTTGACAGAGACACTTTTCATTCCACTTACCTATTAAGAAAGAAGTTTAACAGCACAATTCTGAACAAAAGCAAACTTAAAAAAACCCAGCATGTTAGAAATTAGAGACAGTTATAAAGCACATAGCACAGCAAGAATAAGAATGCAATCACCTGTAAGTATAGTATATTGTAAAAACCATAATGCTTTCAATAAACAGCTTGGTAGGTCTGTTTTGCAGAATGTAGGTAACTGGTTTATATGACTTAACCAGAGGAGAATACAAACACATATATATGGATACCTTCTTAATTCAAAAGGAAGAGTAATTTCCAGTGGTGACCCTTTGAAACTGTGCCTTTTTCCAAGAACAAATTTTGCCTCCTCTCCATTAACGGTCACTTTATGGATCTGAAGGTCTTTTGTATCCAAAACCTGTAACCAAACAAGTGTTATGTACTGACTGCAAAATGTTTAAGCAACACTTCAAATTCATGACTGGAAATGTAACTGAAGAAATAACAGCAGATCTTTAAAGTGTATCTGCCCATGTCAAACATCTGTTATTTAAGTAAGTTACATACAGGACTTTGTGGAAGTCAGCAGCACCTTCATTTAGCTACATGAAGGGGGTCAGAGACACAGCCTCTGGTGCTGAATGTGGGACTTGGATGGGACCCATGCCCTGCTGTGCTGTGTGCTGGACCTGCCCTGTATATGGCACAGGGAGCATGGGACCAGTCTGGTCTGTATTGTGGGCAGCGATGGCAGCAGTCCAGCACCGCACTGAACCAGCCTGGCAGGCTGAACCCAGCAGGCAGGCCCTGAGTGTGACCACTGCCCAGTGCTGCGCCCTCAGCACAGCCCGCAGTCCGACACGCCCGACATACCACGTACTGGAAAGACAAACAGCCAAGGAGCAACATTTCAGCCTGTCAACGCAAGGGTGGATCAAGAATTACACACACACACACACAGAGGACACACGGTTCACACACATACACCTCGTACACACACGGATCGCATGAATCTCACACACGAGTCACACACGCGCGCAGAGGAAGCGCGGGCGCTACCAGGCAACGCAGCCCGTCGCGCTGACCGCGCAGGGTGAGGGCTGCATCCCCACGCAGGGTCCGGGCGGCGAAGTCTACGCGGCAACGCAGGCGCAGGTGCTGGGCGCGGCAAGCGTCGGGCGCGGCGAAGGCGCTCGTGTCCTGCTCTGCCATGGCTCCGGCTGCCACTGCCCCGGCCCGCGCGCGGCCCCATGGGAAGGAGATTTCGGCGCCCGCCTCCACAGGCCGAGAAAGGGGTGGTGCGAACTACAGAGCCCAGGGGGTAGTGCGAAATCTCGCGCAAAGGCTGCTAGGATATAGCATTCATTAAGCAGCGCCCAGCACCGTGGATTGGTAGACCTCTTAAGGGCTGGCAGCAGAAGTGTGCTTGTACCACTCCTCGTTAGTATAGTGGTAAGTATCCCCGCCTGTCACGCGGGAGACCGGGGTTCGATTCCCCGACGGGGAGGCGCTTGATTTTTCTCCTTTTTTTCTTGTGTCCTCTCCAGAGTACCTGGAAGGCAGCTGTTGCTTGGGCCGCGCAGAGCCCTCAGTCACCAGGGCAGACAGCTGAGGGAGCCCCAGCTTCCACATAGACACAAAACTGGAAACGTGCAGCAGCATTCAAGGTAGTCACTGCCACCACAGTGCGTTGGAATATATATCCAACCTACAACCCCCCCCCCCCACAATAAACAGGTTTCTACTTATATAAACTGCTGTGCTAAGTCTGCAGAGCACACCCCATGATATTCACCTTTATGATCCACACCAATCCTGGTTTTCTCTGATTTAAAAACTCCCCAGTTTTGGGTTAAAAAAAAATCCACATTTTTCCAAGTGAAAAATGAAATGAAAGTGAACCATATACACACACATGTATACACATACGTGTATATATAATTACCCCAACTTCTGGTTAAAAAGTAACCCCAAATCCACATTTTTCTGTGATTTAAATGAAATACCACTAATATATATATACATTTTATTTAAATCACAGAAAAATGTGGATTTGGGGTTACTTTTTAACCAAAAATTAGGGCTTTTTTTCAATCCAAGAAAACCAGGATCCCTGATGGTCAACATGTTCCATGCTGTGCTCATATAGGGATTTTTCTGCAAAATTTCATTGCAGCCATCTTTTAGCTGCATCCCTAACCATTTCCTACCTATTTTATTTTATTTTATAGAAGGACCTCAAAATGGCTGCATTTGTAAACCTGTGTCCTAATACATTTCCTAAAAATATTGGACAGACTGGCACCTGCAGGATTAAGTGTGTGCAGAATAAGTTTATTACAGTACACATGTGTTTTTGAGCTACAGACTTTGACATTGAATGAGTCTGGACTTCAACACTGACTTCAGCACTGAATGAGTCTGGATGCATGCACAAGGTAGTTAATCTTGCAGCTGCAGGATTTTACAAGCTCAGCCCGTTAACTGGGAGAACATATGGGGGAAATATTTTCATATCTACATAACTCAAACAGCTGAATAGGGTTTAATTAAATTTTCCGAAAACATTCATTTTTTGCCTGAAACCAAGAATGGAAAAATTCACCCCAAAAGAAATCTGAGACACAATTACAAGCTACTGAGAAAAGGAACATTAGAATGGAAATTGGGCCTCAACTTTAATTAGAGAAGTCAGAACTTGCACTTTTCTGGCTGTTAACCAAACCTTTACTAATAGGAACATATTGCTTTTATTCTAAGAGCAAAAGGACTAATCAGTGTGACTAGCAACTAGCCACGCCTAATCCAAATTGTTCCTGCCACATATTTAGTTTAGTTGGCTATGTAATTTGACAACCTTCACTGGCATTAAGTATAGACTTGAAGTGAGTCATGGAACACACTGCTAAATGTGCACCTAGTCACAGGCACAAATTCTTCATGTATTGATGCCATGGAAAGGTAGGTGACCAGACAGATACTTAGGAGACCAGGCTACAGGACCTGAGTGAAAGCTGGGGAAAGCTCAGAAATGGCAGCAAGCTGGCATTGCTGGGTACTCACTGATTGTACACTAGTGAACAGTGCATTGTACAACCGTTTCAACTCTGGCATCCTGTTCTCACTAACTTATACATTTCTGAAACATTTTCTAAATGAATTTTTCCATGCTTTCTCCCTCAACATGACATAATTTTCAACTAAACACATTCAGGTATTTTGAGCATGAGGAAATCAAGAAAAGGTTCTCTCATAAGTTGCTTGTAACCTTTTATGGAGGGATCAGGGGATGTAGGGTAGTAAGTAGCTTTACTTTTGTAGACTTTGTAGTCTAATCTGGCCTTCTCTACAAAATGCATTTAACACTCCAGCCTTCAATGTGCAAAGAAATGGCATTAAGATAACATGTAAAGATAAGCATTCGAGTTAAGAAATGGCCCAGTAAAGTTGCAGAACATTTCTTAGCTGTGTCACGCTGTAAGAGGGAAATTTATCCTCATGCACTCTACCCTAGTATCAGGGTTGGTCTCTATGAACAGTAGTCAGCAGACATGGCCTTTTGCCACCAGAGGTTTTACTATGTCTGCACACTTTCAGTGCAAGGTACAGAATTCAGCCTCTGTCTCCTGAATTAGACCAGCTCCACAAAAGGCAGGTCCTCAGCCAAGGAACCACCAGCAAAAAAAGCAAAAGTAGATGCTGTATTACTGGTCCCACACTGCCCTTGTTTCTACAAGGGGGTCTGCTCAAATTAAAATTCTTAACTCCACGGCCCACAAGTCGGTGGGCAGAAGGCAGCTGCATAGCACAGGAGTTGATGAAATAACAGCCTGCAGGTCAGTGTGGCCTGCTGAGCTGGAGGGCTTACCAGAGCCAGGCAGCTGGGAGCTATAGATCTTCAAGACTGCTGCTTTTCCCTGTCCTGCTGGCTCCGGTCTAATGCAGGCGGGGTGATTTTGGAGGCTTTGCCTGAGCCAGTGCTAGGGCCAAGTACCTAGGAGCTCCAACCACACCACCACTGCTTTTTCCAGCCGCCTGCTGTGGCACCAGCACAGCTTCCAGCCTGCCAGGCGCTGCACTGGGGAGTGGTATTTAAAAACTGCAACCACACCACCCCTGCTTCCTTCCCCACTGCACCATGGCTACAGTTTGGGTGCAATTTCTGGCTGACGGGCAGCTGATCTGGGGTAAGGCAGGGGTGGGGGCTCGGGAGAAGCAGCAGCAGCATAAATGCAATTACTAGCTGGAAGCTGCGCCCATGCAACAGCTGGGGTGTGGGGGAAAGCATTGGTAACATGGGTGCAGCTCCCAGTTACCTGCCCCAATGCAGACATGAGGAAAACCTTCCAGCCATCAAAGCACCACTGAAGCTGGCTGACTGGCCCACACTGGACTGGAGCCAGTTTGTAAAAAGTTGCTGGCCCCTCCCATAGCATGTTTGGAAATGCCTTTTCCTGTAGGTATTGTCGCAGGATCAAGGAGGTGTCCTGTGACTAATATAGGGTTAAGGAGCTGCCAATCACCAGGGGCAGCTCAGGTGCTGGTTGCCGCAGCAACCAGACAGGTCAGGTGACCAGAAGGGGGCAGGGCCGGGCCTTTATAAACTGCCCAGGCTGGAGCCAGAGTAGCAGTTCCCCTCTGGCAGCCGCACGGGCTCTGCGGGTGAGCTGAGCAGCCTTGGTCAATGGTTGCAGCCTGACCACTCTGACCGGCTGCAATGATGCAGGGGTAAAGAGAACTCTGACAGAGGTAAGAGAGAGCCAGCATAGAGTGGAGCTGGGTTTGTGAGCTCGGGGGCCTATGATTGTCTTATGAGCCGGTAGGCTTCTTGTTTATGTTGCAGCTGCTTGGCTCATGTTCTGTTATTGTTACACCGGAGGACTGGGTGAGGCTGTAGGGGTGCAAGGAGGCCTCACAGGGGCTCCCCAGTAGCTTGGGGGTTCCTGGTGCCCAGCAGGGTGTTGGTGTCACTGGGCATAACCCTAAGTAACTCAGAGGGATGGAAGACTGAGTGTTGATGAAGCCCCTCTGCTCTAGGCCCAGGTGAGCCAGGGCGCCCCCTCCCCTGAACCTCTGTAACCCTTTCTTTGAACTTTTGTAATCTTCTGTAATACTGGAAAACAGGATGAGTAGCAAGCAAACTGAAACTCGCTAAAAACTGTTATCTGTGAAATGCAAGAGCACCACTCAGAGAGAGAAGGGGGAGGCCAGCTAGTGGAAAACTACTGCAGAAAATGACCAGGATATAAATATACACTGTTGCAGGGCTAGGCGTGCAGGATTTGAGACCAAACTGTCTCCCTGCGCTTTTTACTTGAGCTCAGATAAACTCTGTCTACTTCTCCCCCCAGTGTGTTTATTGGCGCGACGCACACCGGGCAATGAACCCAATTGTTGCCTCCCTTGGGCACCTTGTGCCAACAACAAGGGGCACAGTGAATAGTGCCACAGTGGGCACAGCGAGACGAGTGCCAGAGAGGCGCTCGGTGTGTGGGGGTTGTAGCCCCAGCCACGGGGAGCGTGGCAAAAGGCCCTGGGGGGGGTAAGAAGCATGGGGAGCGTGGCAAAAGGCCCTAGAGGGGGGTAAGGAGCACGGCAAAAGGCCCTAGAGGGGGGTGAGAGGCTCCAGAGGGTGAGGAGCAGGGGAAAAAAAACCGCAAGACGGGCCCAGCGGGGGCGAGGCCAGGGCGCGGCAAGCCTAGAGGCGCCGGTAGTGGGGTGTAGATTGCAGCAGTTGCCCAGGGGTACCGGTAACAGGGTGCAGGTTGCTTAACCGACCCAGAGGCGCTGGTAAAGGGGCGACAGGCACGTGACCAACCCAGGGGCACCAGTAAAGGGGGCCAGTGGCGTGATAGGCCCAGGAGGTTCGGAGGCGGGCGCTGGGGCGTGACAAGCCCCAGGGGTGCCAGGTGGGTGACAGGCCTGGGGGTGCCAGAGAGGGACACCTGGGCAGGATGAGCCCAAGGGGTGCCGGAAAGGGCACTGGAAGGCAAGGGCAGAACAACGTCCAGGAATAGCTGCGAGGCTTGGGGTGTGCTGAAGGGGAGATAGGAGGCACGCATTGCCCATAAGGTTGGGGGCACCCCACGTGGAATGGAGGTAATACCAGCGAGGTGTCAAGGTGGAAGTAGGCAGCCTCCCATAACTGAACTTAAGATCAAAGACATGGCGGGCGAGTAGAGGGTGCCGGACCACCTTAATTGACATGGTAGGGGGTGCTAGCGAGGTCACGGCTGCTTGCAGGCCCCACTCCATGATGGGCATATCTCAGCAAAACGAGCATATCAGCAAATCTCTTTTTCCTCTCTGGATGTGAAGAGGGATGCTGCAGGTCACCTGCAGGAACAGGGAGTTCATCCCTCACATGAATTTCTGGAGCTGTAGACAATAAGGAAAACTACTTTCTAAAACTACTAAATTAGAAAGATTGTCCATAGAGTTATTTTTAATTTAATAGCATAATTCATTTATGCAATTAGATTACTGAAACCAGTTACATAGGCTACTATGCTATGCTAAAGATTAGAGCTATAACAGACATTATATTCTGTCAGGTATTTTAACAAGTGCTGGTATTAAACATGCTGACAATATCATGCTTATTACTAACTTTTTTGCAGCTCCCTAGTAAACTGACAGCTTAGAAAAAAAATCAGCTAATCTACCCAAATTTTGCTCTGTGGACTCATGCTAAATGTCTTGCTTGATAGGTAGACATCAAGGCTACTAGAGCAGATGGGAGCGCCTCTGCCTTCTCAGGATGTGTAGAGATGGTTTATATGGGTTGTTGCCTAAATCGGCTACTTTAACACTATTGTCTTGTTTACCATATAAATAAAGGAAGCATGTCATCAAGCTAATAAATTTCAACCTCTCATACTTAACATCTGTATCCACAACTGCCTTTCTCAACTATTAGTTTCACAAGATAGTTGCAATGAAGATAACTTAGCAAAAAAAACCCCACACATTTGCCAAAGACCGGCCAAGGAATCAGTTGGGCCTTTGGATGATCAGGGTATAAAAGGAGCACTAAAGGATGACAGGACCACTTCCAAGCAACTAAATGAATTCTTTGCATCTCTCTTTACTCTGGAAGATGTTAGGGAGATTTCCTCACCAATCCACTTCTCTCTAGGGACAAGTTAGTGGAGCTGACCAAGCTGAGGTTTCAGTAGATGAGGTTGTAAAGGAAATTGATAAAGTAAAGAGTAGCAAACCACCAGGACCTGATGGCATTCATCCTAGGGTCCTGAAGGAGCTCAGCTTGGAAACTGACAAACTCCTAACTGCAGTTATGTAACAAATCAGAAAAGGCCTCATTACCAGAGGACTGAAAGGTTGCCAGTGTGACATCAATATTTTACAATGGCTTTCAAGGGGACCCAGGGAACCACAGGCTGATGAGTCCAATTTCTTTTCCTGCAAAACTGGTAGAAACAATACTAAAAAAAAGAATTGTTCAGCACATGGATGAACATGATTTCCCTTTGATACAACTATACCTATTGCTCCCCAGCAAGTCATGTCTCACATCCTAGCTGTTTAAGCATGTTACTAAGTAAGAAAATCAGGGTGATCTGCTTGTTATATTATATTTTGGCTTCCAAAAAGCATATGACAAGGTGCCCCATCAAAGACTCTTAATGAAATTAGGAAGTCATGTGATTACAGGGAAGGACCACTCCATGGATTAGAATTTGGTTTAAGGATAGAAAACAAAAAGGAGTATAAATGGTCAATTTTCAGGATGGAAAAAAGTTAATAGCGGGGTCCCCCAGGGATCTGTGTTGGAACAAGTGGTGTTTAACATATTCAGAAAAGGGGTGGCAAAAGGGGTGAGTAGTCAGGTGGGAAAATTTGCATATGACCCTGTAACAGGGCACTGGGGCATGCCTAGGGTGACCACTCATCCCTAATTGGGTGGGACAGTCCCAGAGTGGGAACCCCAAGTCCCAGTCTTGAGCAGAATTTGTCCCAGATTCTCAGCATCATGCAGGGATGGCAGGTTTTCCTTGCAGGCTGGCAGTGTTCCAGCCTGCAAGGGGCTGCTGGGAATGGACCGCAGGGGGCGCCACATGCACGTGCATGCCCAACATGCAGATCCCTGCAGGTAAATCTATGGGGGGAGGGGGCACATGGGAGGTTGGAGTGGAGGCAGATCGAGGCCCCCATGGTGAGGGAGGGAGTGGGGCAGGGGCTGGGGGTGCTGCCCAGACCAGGGTAGTGCATGGGGCCAGGGTGCGGAGTGGGATGGATCCATGGGTGGCTCATCCAGGGGACAGGGTGGCTGTGCAGACTTGCCAGATTTCTGTGTGTGGCAGGGACAGATGCAACCTGAGTCTGAGCTGGTTGAGCAGTCTTGCCTGTGAAGTGGGGAGCTCCTTGCAACAGAGTAGCAGGACTTGTGAACTGACAGTGGAGCTGAATAAGAAACTCTACAGGCTGGGAAAGCAAGGGAAGGTACCTGGGAGAGAAAGGGGCTCAGTTATATGGGCAGGTGGCCCTGGTTTAAGTTAAGCCCAGAGGGGGTTTGAGTGCCTGCCAGAGGGCAGGTGCTTGTTATTAAACTCTGCTAGAAGTTTTGCCTAGAGCCCTGCAAGGGCAGGCTAAATCTGCTCAGAGGGTCAGCAGTCCAAGAGTGGATGAGAGCAGGGCCCACCAGGGGGTCCAAGGGCCTACAGCAAGGATCTGGAGATCCACAAGCTCAAAATCCAGGGAGGGCTGAGAATATGATTGGAGGATCCAGAAATACAAAGTGGGCTGAGAGAGACCAAGATCAAGGAAGGTCTAAAGACAGAGAGAGATCAAGTAGACAGAAATGACAATTTTTGCCTGGTCTGGCCACAGAAAGTGATTTATAGCCATGACCAAACACAAGTGCATGGCTGCAGGCTGTTTCAAAAATGGCTGATCAGGTGAAAATCTGAATCCTCGTTGCATGAGGGGTCAGATGAAGATTTTCAAAATAGAGTGTTTTCTGTAATTTCTACTTGCTTGCCAGTCTTGAGCTGCTTTCAGAATGGGGCGGGGGGGGGAAAGGGTGTAGAAGGAGTGCAGCCTGGGTTTTTTTTTCAATCCCCTCTGGAGGGTAGAGTAGGTATATTGGAGTCCCTCCTGGGGGGGGGGGGAGGGGGCTCCAATTCACTGACCCCATCCCACTCTACAGCATCAGCTGGGGAATCCCTAGAATGGGCTCCCTCTGCTCCCCTTCC
>NW_017728931.1:55651350-55653707 GCF_001723895.1 Crocodylus porosus
TGTGTATCTAGCTGGGGTAATGTAGGCCCAGCACTCTTTCCTGCTTATGCAGGGGGTCGGACTCGATGATCTATTGAGGTCCCTTCCGACCGTAGTATCTGTGAATCTGTGTGAATCTGTGAATTTCTTTTTCACACAGCAGGTAATTAAAGGGTAGAACTCGTTGCCACAAGATGTTATGGAAGCTGATAGCTTAGCCAGATTCAAACAAGGGAGTGGACAAGTTATTGGAGGAAAGGTGCATCAGTAGCTATTGAACACAGGAGCTAAGGATACAGCCTCTAAATCAGAACTCCCAAGACCTTAAATGCTGGAGGCTGCAAGTAGGAGAGGAACAAGGAAAAACCCTGGCTATATATACCCTGTTCACTCTCCCTTTCAGTATCCACTCTCTGTTTTTGTGTGATGCAGGATACTGGACAAGATGGTCTGATCCAGTAAATGGCAGTTCTTACGTTGGTCAGCTGTTTTACCCTGAGGGTCAATTTTGGTGCCAGACCTATTTCAGAAATACTAATAACTACAGAAATGTCATATGCCACATGGAAGCAACATGTGCCTCCTTTGACACTCCAGTACTAAGCAAATAAGTTATTCTGGTTAAAATTTCTAACACAGGGCTGGATTCTCAGCTGGTATAAACTGTTGTAGATCTACTGGATCTATGAAACTAATGGGGAGTACATAAAGCTGACTGAGAAGCCAACCTGTCACACAAGTAAAATACATACTTGAAAGTAAACATTGGACATTCCAACAGCAGTTTAAATATTTGGGTTGTATGTTGTATACCTCTTCTCCAAATCTGACTCCCATCCCTCCATTCCAGTTTGGAATTAGAGTAAAATGATGTTTTCTCTGATGGCCCTGACATAAACATTTCCTAATGTCCAAGTAAGATGCACTGCTGTCAGACCCCGTTAGACTTTGTGAGCTGCCTAATTATCGACTTATTTTCCTAAAATAACTAGAGTTGAAGCATATTTTGACATCAGTAATTTTATTAATATGTTTGAATGTATGTTTTTAAGCAGTGCTAGAATTTCTCTTCAGAGTATCCTATTTATCTGGTTACCTGGGGAAATATTGTATCTAAGCACTATCCCCCAAATAACAGTGTAAGATAGAACTATTGCTTGAATATTTGTTCAAATGTAATTTAATCTGTTAAAAACATTTCCTTTCATTCTTTAGTTTTGAGAAGGAATTGTTTTGCCTTTTTTTCCCAAATCTGATGATTTATTTTTTGCATAGGCAGTGGATCTCAAAGTTTTTAGACTCAAGGACCTCCTCCTTACCTTCAAGGTACCCCTTGGACAATGCCAGTTTATTTTTCACTTAGTTTTTGACCATAGAAAAATAATGGAGTCATTCTTCAGCTGCAAAACTCAGAAAGACCACAGGAGGTCAAACTGGTTTTGACACTGTAGAATACAACTTGAAATTTCTAGGTTTCTGTTGTGAATCACGTGCACATCAAACAGTGCTAATGTGTGACACCCTTAAAAGGATTTGGACCATGGCACTCTGGTTTAGAATCACTCTCCTACACAAACTAAGTGTTCAAAAGTAATCAGTGCTTTCACATGCCTTAGTTTTTAGCACTTTAGCAGCCTAATCTTTAAAAAAATACCTGTACTGTATTCAACTAGGTCACATGAAAACCAAAGTACCCACAATCACACTTTCATTTGAAGATATAGGCTAATAACCTTTGTATCAACTATTAACATATCACTTTTAAAGTTTCCACTTTCAAGCCATAATCAATTCCATCATAGTATTATTCAGCATTATCCTCCAAGTTATTTAAAACATTTTATCCCTCAGAATATTTTATCTATACTCTAGGTGTGCCCAGAAGTTCCAAATGGATCGACACCTCATTGTACTGTGCACTGTGCAGGTAGTCCCTGCCCCGAAGAATATACAATGCAGGATTACTCTTTTCCCTTCTTTTAATTCTGAACAAAAAGTATATTCCTTCATATTTAGCTTCCTCAGCACTTTGGTCTCCCTTTCAAATGCATGATGTTGAAATATCCTGGCTAAGCAAGTTTCTAGTTCCTCTGTTTTTGTCACGCACCTACATTTAGAAATGGTGGATTAAAGAAACACCCTTCCAGCTAACCAGTTTCTTCAGTGTGGAACTTGTAGAGAACTGAGTAGTAAAATCATAAGCTTAAAATAACCCGAGCTGGTTAAAACCAGTTTCGAAAGAAATGGAGAGCTGTGCCACAGGTCTCTTCCACACACTCATAGGCAAAGTACAGATTTCATAGATTTCATAGACATTAGGGCTGGAAGGGACCTCGGGAGATCATCGAGTCCAGCCCCTTGCCCAAAGGGCAGGAAGT
>NW_017728931.1:55656990-55704507 GCF_001723895.1 Crocodylus porosus
CTGGTTTCTCAGGCCAGGGGGGCCCTGCCCGGGATTTGGGGGGCCCTGCCCTACAGGAGGGGGACTGGTGAGTACCCCAGTCTTTCTCTTGTCACTCCCTGGGGGGCTGGGCCAAGTAGGGGCCTGGGCGGGGGCTTGACCCGGCCCGGCACCAGGCAGCGGGCTTCACCCGCACGTCTCTCACCTCTCCGGAGCCTAACTCCGGATGTGATAGGCTATCTGGTAGTGATTTGGCCCAGGGGTTTTGAAGGGGTAAAAGATGATTGGAGGGCTTGGGATTCCCTTTCCTCACCAATCAGACCCCAGAGATTCACCCTCCATGTCCCCTGATTGGCCCCTTGGGTCACCTGGAGGGGGATAAAAGGGGCAGCATGGCTGACTCAGAGGAGACCAGCAAGGGACCACAAGGAAGGAGTTTCAAAGAGATGGCAAGAGGTGGGCCAGCGGAGTAGGAGCAGTTGTCCCAGAAGCACCTGAAGGAGTGGGACCTGCAGGTAGCAGTTGGACCCTCACCAGTGCGGCGTGTGGCAAGAGAGGCTCCCCTCTGGGCTCCAGGATTGCCTATGAGAGTCTGTAGCCAGCAGGAGGGGCCCCCCTGCTCCAGCAAGGATCTGAGCAGCAACCTGAGAGGTTCCCAACTCTGCTTCCAGCTCCTCCAGTCAGAAGCCAGGCAGCTCAACGGGGGGCTGGAGCTCATGTTGGGCCAAGTCCTCTAGCAGCTTAGCATGGTACCAGTACTGATGGCTGTGTGGTAGCATGCTTGCCTACCACAAGGGAGATTAGTGTTCAAGTCCCAGCTAGGAAAAATTGGGGTGAGTGAAGTAACTTGGTAGATTTTTTGTTGCAGTGGAAAGGGGTCATTGTGTTTTCCCTCTTTCTTCCCCCTCCAGGTACCTAGGCCCTATATTTCTTGTTAATTGACATTTTGTATTTCGTGACTTTTATATTTGCCAACCAGTATTGTTTGTTCTGCTGTTTGTGTTTTATATTTTGTCTTTTTGTCAACTGGATGAATATGTCTATGATTGTGTGTGTGTGTCTAACCTTTATTGAATCCTGTCGTCCCCCTCCCCACCCCCCGGGGTGTTCTAGTGTCCCCTATACCCACTGGTTTATACCCATTATGTTCCCACTACTGTTCTCTCATTAAAAGGTATATGGTTAAGAAGTCCCCATTGGTGATCTGGCTCTGCTCTATAGGGGAGGAGGGTCTCTACACCTCCCATAACGCTTGTGCACCTGCTCTGATCCCTTCAATTGGAAAGGGGGTACATCTTGGAGTACTGCCTGGGTTACACAGACATTACTTTTACCAGTGTAAGTGATCAGAAATCAGACTATACCTGTAACAGAACAGAAATTCGACACACCTAGACTGGTTTAAAAATGGTGGAACCTGGTCTAAGATTTACACTTCTTCCCCACTAAAGGCCAAATATGTGTTCTATTTGCTACTGATCGAAACTGCATTGCTTACAGAAAACTGTGTAACTTCGGTCAATTCTGCCTCAGGCTTTTTGATTGTCTGTACCTAGCCATAATCAGGAATGAGGGCAGAGGTATATGAGGAAACATGGGGTGCTGACACAAGTAGCAAGTTGTCACACGATTGGACCCCTGAAACACTGTACACCCATGCCCTTACAGAAGTGCACAGGCCTGATCCCGTGACAATCATGAGGGTTCAGATGAAGGCACTCCAAAGCACAGTACCTTCATTAACTTGTGTCTGCATGTGCCAGGAGCAGAGCTGGGCTGCCACAGTCCAATCCTGCTCCCAGCACTGTTTTCAGAATGGGAGGAGGGAGCTTGTTCAGTGGGTGGATTGGAGGCCACCTGAGATGGGGGATCTCCAGTTCACCCTCTCCCCCACTCCAGTGCAGGTTGGGGAAACCCCAGAATGGATCCCCCTCCCTGCCTTCCCTTCTTTTCTTGAGACAGCACAAGGGGGCGGAGGGGAGCTAATGTGGGTTGGGTTGGGAGGATTGGACTAACTCAGCACTTTATGTGAAATGTTAGACTGGGGAGCTGCACTTCTGTCTGTGCCTTAAGGAGCTATTTAAAAAAAGTGCTTCCTTCGAACCAAGACAAAGGAGTTGCTAAGGAAGTTTACCCAGAGGTAGCCATGGGAAAGCAGAAGTGGTATTAAAGATTCTTTTAGAATGATTTTTTTTCCTGAACTAGAAAACTATTTGTAGGTGTGTTGTACATTTATAGAGGTTCAGATGTCCCTTAGCCATCTTACTAATTATCTGTTATTTTGTCTTCTCTGGAGTGCTTTATCACAGATGTGTTTTTGGAATCCAGAAATATGATCTCATCTTCCAGGCAGGGTTGAGCTGGCAGTCTTGCAAGGCACTGATTGTGATTTATGGCTGCTTGCAGATGTGAACCGCCCCCCACTTCCAAAAGTACTTTAAACTCAGTGCTTTTCCATGCTGAGTCCCACTGATGCCCAGAAGAGGTAGTGCCTTAGCTGGACCCAGCTTGCCCAGCATCTGTATAGATCAGGCACTTTTAAAGCTGATTGAATCGGCTTTAAACAAAAAGCCCTGCTGAAGCACCTGATCTATACAGACACTGCAGAACCAGGTTGAAGTAACAACCTGCTTCTTCTGGTAAAGTGCTTTTGTTGGTTTTTTGTTGGTTTTTTTTTTCACATCTGCAAGCAGCCTATGAAATCTTTGTTCAAGTCCCAGCTGTACCTCAGACTCCCCTACATGACCCTAAGCAACCAACTTTCTGTGCCTCACCTCCACCTCTTAAACAGGAATAATACTCCTTTTCCTCCTCCTCCCACTCTGTCTGTGTTGTCTAGTTTGACTGCAGTCTTAGGGGAACATGCATGGTATGCCTATATGTACCATTTGGCATGAGTGCAGTTATAAACTTACTTGGGTCTCTAATGCTACTATACTACAAATAATTAATGAAAGAGGTGACCTTCCACAGCAGGAAATCACTGTGGTTTTCACTGTAACTGGGCATTAACAAAAGTTAACAAAGGAGTCCCATTGTTTAATAAGGGCTTACCAAAGGCATGCCTCTCTTTCCTATTTTGAAAACACCTGGTAGAAAGGTACTATGCTGTATGTGCTTTGCTTTCTCTTAGATTTATAATAATTGTCACCATTGATCAAGGTCCATATTGAAGACTGCTTGTTGATCTATTTTTATCACTTATTTGCTACCATATTTAGATGTGTTTTAAGGCTAAAATGTCCACATTAGAATCATTTTAGCTTCGTGTCACACAGTGTCACAGAAAGCATTCCAATTAGCTTAGAAGATTATTTAATTTAGCTGTTAAGTGTAACTATTTTAGTTGCAAGTTGTAACATGCATCACCCCTTTTGTCTGAGCACTTGGGTTACTAAGAAAATATTAGTGGAAGGGCCATGCCAAATTAATCATTTTTCTTTTGTGCAACAGTAGCTTTGCACAGCTACCTGAAGGCGCTCTAAGGAGCTTTGAGGAAGAGTTTGCTACATCATAGATTTTGACGGACTGCTGCTGGGAAGGGGACCCAAGTTAGACAGACCAAAACTGCTAAATTTAGATGTTTTAAAGGTGGTTTTTTGGATCAGACATGCTTTAATAGTGAAAACAGCACTAAAGATCACTAGCTAGATCCATCTTAAGTGAACACTTATAATATTCCCTCAAGTTCTAGTCCAATTTTATAGTACATTTTGTATTTCAAGTTCATTGCTACTTGGCACATGATGCTCATTTCCTGGTGGTTTGGATCTTATGATATTTAGCACCAATGGGTGGCAGTCCTCTTTCATGGAGAAGCAATAATGATAATTAGAATTATGTGGATGGATCAAGAATAAACTAGAGTTTATGATTACAATTATTAATACTCCACATGAAACAGAGAACAAAGCTAGAGATGTTTAGTCCAAGTCTGGTTTGCAGCACCATGAATCATTGGTCAGAAAGACTTCACTACATCTGGATAGGGCTATATATTTTGAGACTGAATTTCACAATGTTGATATTATAAGATTTATGCTGTAATTGTGTGTGAGGAAGGGGCTGACAGGGTACAATTCACATTTCCTATCAGCAGACTATAAAAAGGGCTTCAGAACCCGAGGCTAATGCCAAAAATTTGGAGACTGAAACCAAACTACCGAAAGCAAAACTGATATAGAAGCTTTTCAAAACCACTGAACTGGAATGGTTTAGTTTCACCCAACTCTGCCCCTACTATCTTAGTAGCTCAGCTTGTTGTATGCAAGTCTGCTTTCGTATATCTTTTCTGTACAAAAAATTACTGCTACAAACCTTAAAAATTTAATAGTTGCAATTATGGGATTAGACTGTATTTTCTCTAGCATTAATTTATGCTTACAATTTACTGAGAACCCTACCGAGTGAGCTTCTAACTTTGTTATGTACTGGTGACACCTAATGGTAGGAACATAATGAAAGACTTTTAAACAACACAATTAGGAAAAGTGTAGCAAGGGGAATATTATATCAATATGAAGCAAATATTGCAATTCCTAAATATTTTACATGAATTGTATATGTATGGAAGGATGATGAGGTGCTGTTACCATATAACTGTGTACTTTCAGATTTATTAATTTGATCTGATACGATGTTTGTGGACTACATGCAGAATTTAGCATACCGGACATTTCCATCATGGATTTCAGTTTTGGTATTCATAGAAAGAAACCCAGTTTCAGTGATAGTTGAAATAGGGAAGAGAGGAAAAGGAAGATAGGGAATGTGAAAATAGACCCAAACATAGGACAGTGTGTTGGGGCAAGTGCTGGAGAGCATAAGGGTAAGAAGACCTTCCCTGATCTGCCACATGCCAAATGCAGAGGCCACCTGTGCCACCTTGTAGTGCTCGTGCTGCAAGGTGGCCACCTCTGAATTTAAATCTCCCCAAGAGAGAAAAATAGTCATGGTGGAGTTCTTTGCAACCCTGTCCTTGAGATACCCCAAAAGTCACCAGAATCAGGATCCTACTAGTTTGGCGACAAGGCTTTCTGCACAAGGAGTATCTCAAGGGAACATTTATACCTGCTTTATGACCACCACACTACAGGGTACTGAGTTTGCCTATATTGCACAGCTGACACTCAGGTCTGAGCTCATGGGTTTGCCTGAATCAGATATGAACAGAAACCATGTTGGAGTATGTCTCAAGTGATAAATGGATATCATTCATTAGCTGTGTCCCAGCACAGCTTATTCTCTTCTTTTGGTGAAACAGACATTGCCTGTTGTACCACAGAGTTGGGTCCCTGCCACTCCCATGGCCTACTCCTGAGAGACAATACTCAGGGCATGTCATTGCAAATGGGGGAAGTCCTGGGTTTGCCCACTTGTAGAGATGCACCAGGGAATCTGGATTGAGCCTCTGAACACAGTAGCATAACTAGGGATGGATGACAGGGGCAGCCACCCCAGGTGTGAAGTTAGGAGGGGCATCAGAATCACCTTCTGCCTCTGCAGAATCCATGTCCCTGCAGCATACCCATGCCAGGAATACCAAAACAGACCCTGGCTGTTGCCACTTGAACAGCAATAGCCAGGATGGGTAGAGCATGCATGGGAGCTGGGACTGTGTAGAAGTTTCTAGCGTGGCTAAGACTGCTGCCCCTGCCCCATCCATTCTTGTTCTTGGAGTTCTTGTGCCCCCTTTCTCCCCTCCCTGGCAGGGTTTGCCCCAGGTGCCAACTCTGCCTGTAACACTATTGTCTGAAGCCCCAGGAGCCCCTGCCTGAGTTTCCTGGTTTTCCAAGGTGTGGCCTGATTCTGACTCCAGGGAAACCTGGTAGCTGATGACCAGGGATCCTGGTTTTCTTTGATTTTAAAAAAAAATCCCCAATAGTTAAAAAAAAAAGTAACCCCAAATCCACATTTTCTGTGATTTAAATGAAACACCACTAATATATAGATATAGAGAGTGATGTTTCATTTTAATCGTGGAAAATGTGGATTTGGAGTTCCTTTTTTTAAACAGAAAATTGGAGCGGGGTGGGGGGTGTTAAATCAGAGAAAACCAGAATCCCTGATGATGACAGGTACCTGATCCTAGGGGCTATGCTAAGAAGCCCAGAGAGGACTGAAGATGGGCAAGTAAACCCTGAAGAACTATTTATAATGCAAAGGGCAGTGGCCTAGGTCTACCAAGAGAACTATAAGCCTCCGTCAACCTGAAAGGCCACTCGAAGTACAGCAGATTATAAGGAACAACACATGAAAACAGGGATGGGAATGAATGGGAATGAAGGTCACAAGTTAATAATGAGGGTTCTGTATGGGGACATAAAGTAGGTAAAACTGGCCAGTGCTCACTGCCCTTCGAACACATCCAAGGAGCCTGTACATGCTGCTCAGTGAAACTCTGCCCAGACATACACAGATGAGTGAAAGGAAAACAACCCCACAGTTGCCTTGGGTTGCCCCAAACCAGGGCCTCCTTCCTGGTCTGGTAGATTGATAGTTTGGCCAGAGCCAAGAAGAAGCTGACCAGGAGGTCCCAGGACTTGGTGGGGCCACAGATGGGGAGTGCATAAAAAAAAAGTGTGCTTGGGGGGAAATGTAGCCAGAACCTCAGAAGGAGGCTCCAAAGGAGGTGGTGCTGCAGCCTCTGCAGACAGAAAGGACAGGTGTTGGAGGAGTCAGTGGAGCATGCCAGTATGCACCAGTGGAGACAGCTCCTGTAGGAGCTGCCAACCTAGATCCCAAGTGGCACATGGGATTAGGCTGGAATACAGGTTGGTCCACCAGGGACTCACCCTCACTGAATATGTCCTGTCACTTGGTGTCTGTGTGGAATATGCCTGGGGGCAGGATGATGGAGCATGTGGAGTATGAGCACATAGAGCTTGCAGCAATGGGCTGTGCAAAAGCAGATCAGCTTGACATCCCCTAGCCTGCTGAGGTGGTGTGGTGCGGAGTGGCATGGGGTCCTAGAGGCAGTGGCTCCACAACAAGCTCAGGAGAGCTGGGGTATATGGGTGGGTAGAGCCTACCTTTGTGCAGGACCTCTTGGATGTGGGCAGGGGCAGTGTGCAGCAGGATGGTTTTGACCTTCTGGAGTAAGCAGGGTGCGCACAGTGTGGGGAGCTCCATGAACTGGGCCAGTGCAGAAGGATATGCCCACTCCTGCTTGGAAAAGTCCAGGAAGTCCACAATACGAGTAATGTGGGCCAGAACTATCCTCCGTTGCACCCAGGGAACCTTCATTGCTACCACCACCAGAGATGGGTTTTTCAGCAGGGGCTTGGCTAAGAGGTCAGCAGAGCTACATCTGCGGACCTGGAGTAGGAGACCAACCTCCAGGTCTTGAGGAGGTCCTGGCAGAAATCCATCAGGTTGCTGAGGCCTTGTGTAGGGGAACCCATCAGGTAGAAGAGCTGCTTGTTGTATCAGAACCCTTGGAGGAAGACGTGTCTGATCATGCTGGTTCAACATAAGGAGCCTTGAGGACCTGATTAGGGGGAGAAACCCTGGAAAAACTGGTTGGGGCAAGAAGCCTTGAGACTGAAGCTGATAAAGATTGAGCAAAATGCTCTGAGACTGATTACTTGGGCTTGTCAAGGCCCTGGAATTGAGGGGTGAGGCTGACAAAACAATTTGGGACTAAGATATTGGCTGAGAGGGCCAAAGTTTGGTTAGGCCTAATCAGGCTTCAAAATATTGAGGCAACAGAAGTGAACCTGGGAGGCCAGCAGGGACTGTTAATGGGGTTCACTATGATTAGACATGCAGCCCTATGGATTGGACCGGCAGCCCTATGATGAGATGGGCATCAGACTTGGTGTCACAGAGCCAACCTGCTACACTGAGGTCATAAACAATCGAAGCTGGCTCTCTTATACTGTACTTGTCCCCTCTGACAAAAGATAATTATTGAAATACTGGTTCCTTCTCCGATTTCTCCCTGGCTCACTCATCCACCCCTTTCCCATGGAGAATTTAGCTATGCTCTGAAGAAGTCATTGCCAATTGGTTCCAGGATGGCCAGTTTCCATTTTGGACCCCTCTGTCAGCTGATACCCAAAGATGATTTAACACCCCTCGGTTTTGTTTTTTAATTTGTTTTACAAAACAAAACTACTACAAAATATTTTATGCAGTGGTTCTCTAGCCCCTGACCAGCTGAGTGCTGTATCCTGTAGAACTACAGCTCCCAGAACTCCTTTACCTTAAGGAGCTGAGTAGTTGTGATTCTGGCTGACATTGCCTTTTCCTTATGAAAGGGATTGCCACCTTCTGTTCCAATGACCTCAGAAAAGAGTTTTGGTAAATTGTATGTTTGGCTATGTACTATCATTAGATTATCTGTGACAGCTTGAGATTATAAGAACCCGGATATCATGGGCTGGACAGAGTACGAGAACTCAGATACCATTCATGTAGCCTAAATACATTTGCCATTCCCAGGTATCCGCTCTGAATTTGGCCTCCTTTGCCATGGCAACTATAGCTAAGCAACTCTTTTGAACAGTCGCAGTGATAGCTGTGGATATAAAAAGGTATTTTTGTTATCAATTTTGGATGTCAGCGTTTTAATCCATATTGTACTATATTCTATAGAAATGGGAACAGAATATTTTAGAGGAGTAACAACAGGTATGTAATAAATTCTGAATAGTTTTAAACAGGTGGAAGCAGGACAATGAGCTATTCACAGTGACTTTTAGTTGTACTAGGAAATGTCTCCAATATTAAATCGTTCAGGTTGAAAATCACTAATCCAGCATTTAAGCCACAGTACATAAAACCATGAGATGGGCAAGTGGGAGCAAAACACAAAACACAGCCAAGCATATGTAGAGAGTGTACCTAGCCAAAGAAAGAAAACAACCTATAGATGTGTAGAAAAATGTATAAAGTCTATCAGATTCTCTGATTACCTCAATATTTTTTCAACAGAGGTCAGTTGTTTTACACCCGCTGGGTACCTGCTTCAGTCATTTTCTAGCCCAGCCTCAAGAGCTCCTTCCTGACTACAAATAATTGGAAGGGTCAACTGCCATCATCTGGATACCCAGTTCTCTGATCACACCTACGTCTCCGATAAACACACTTCTAGCAGTAATTGGTCATGCAGAAATTTTCAACTGCAAAAAGGAAAGGCCAAGACAGCTGGACTATAGCTGCTTAAAAATTTGCAAGGCCTGTTGCTCCATGCAAGAAAGAAAGGGCTTTTTTTATCTTACTGTATGATTTGTATTTAAGCATATGTTCATTTTTAACATCGTTGCAATATTATTGCTAGATGTTCTTTTTATTTGCATTTATGAAAACTTGCAATGTAAGTTTTGTTTGGACCCTTTACATGCTACATGGGCTCTGCAAATAATTATTAGTAAATAATCTGTTACACTCAAATTAGTGCAAGATCTCCCTAGATACCTTCATGTGTACCTAGCAGTAGAAATTTCCCTCTCCATAAGAATTCTATTCATATTATTTAGTGTATTTAAAAACAATCATATCCTAGGTCATGCTTTTTCTTGAATGTATTAAACTACTTGTTTATGACTGCTTTCTATTCTGTACTGAAAGACATTTTATATATTGACGTCCTGATGGTGGCAGTAGCAGATTTTGCAACATGGTTTGCAGAAAACAATGATCCAGGAGTAAATAGCCTTGTTATGTCCACAAGAGAAGCAACTGCCCATTGTCTTGTAAAGTTATTCAAGTATTTTGTGTCTTTCATTCTTTGCATACACATGCAATTAAGATGGCAAATTCTGACTTATAGATATCCCAGATAAACCATTCAGAAGCATACATCATTGAAAAGGTGCTGGATAGAAGGGAGCTACTCCCTTTTGGGTCCTTCTAGACAAACTTCCTCCCTTCAAGGCTTTCTTGATTGGAATCAAGAAGGAATATGAAGGAGGATGGAAAAATAACCTGAGGATAGAGCTAGGGTTTATACATATATTTCACATACCACCACCCTAACCAATCAAGATCGCTCAAGGCATTAGTAGTGCCCTTGTCCGTCCTATTCTCTTCCTTTGGTACACTGTACTTTTTTGAGGTTCAGGATTTTCTTTGTATTAAAGATCCTAATGTTGTTATGTAGTATTTTGTGGCTATGGTATCTGGGTGGGGCTGGAATAAATAACTTTATTGGACCTTTTGGACAAAATGTCCATTACCTAATTTCCTGCAACCACAGAAGACAAGCTTGATGACCCAGGAATCCCTTCCACTCCTCTATTTCTAACATACATGCTTCAAACAACAGAGTGCACTGCAAGAGAAGGATTTTTATGAGCTCAGCACAGCCAACAGTACCATTGTTGATAAGCTCCTACTTTGAAAGTGAGAGAAGAATTATATGCATTTTCACTGGCTCATCAGAATCAGGCTCCACATCAACAGTTAACAGAAGCAGTTAAACAGTCTCATGGATTAAACTGCCTTGATTCTTGTTTTACTTGCTGCTTTACAATGGTCTCCTGATTAGGGATTTCCTCTGTTTTCTCTTGCCTTATATTTTCAAATTGTGGAACACTTTCTGGTCTGGTTAACTTGATGTTGTGCTATGATGCCGTCTAACAGGGGCAAATAACTTGTAACCTTTTTGGCAAAAGAGCCCTTGCTTTTGTTCAGTTGCCCTCTGTGGCAGCTGGATCAGTGATGTCAACTAGGGCGCCATTAGTTCTTTCATGGGTACCATATAATACTAGCATCGCTAGATGTACAAACACCTATATATGATTCACATGATGCTCCAGTAGTACCATGATGTTGGAGGGTAGGGCCATCGCTGCCACAGACTGTGGAGGGGTGTCGTAGATTATAGAGTTGGAAGGAGACCTAATGGATCGTCATGTCCAACCTGCTGCCCCTGGCAGGAAAGAAGACTGAGGTCAGACAACCCAGCCAGGTGACTGTCAAGCCTCCTCTTGAAGACCTCCAAGTTAGGTGATAGCACCACCTCTCTTGGAAGTCCATTCCAGACTCTGGCCACCCTTACAGTAAAAAATTTCTTCCCAGGGTCTAACCTAAATTACTCTCCACTTATTTGCACTCATTATTCCTAGTTATTTGTGTGACAAAGTGGGGCTCCCCGCCTAGCCACAGTGCTAGTTGCCCCACTTGCCTTTAGGCACTCCACCCACCTGTCTCTCTTGCCATGCCTTGTTTTTAATTAATTAATTAATTGATTTTAATTAGGCAGGAGGCTACCTGTTTGCTGCCCCGATACCAGGGGGCACTATCTACAGCTCCGTACCTCCCCTACACCGCAGCCCATGCCTCGCAAATGGCATCCGGATGTTAGAGTGCTCCCGGCCTACTGCCAGAGCAAGCTTAGGCCACGCTGTCAGGCCTCAGTCACACGCACATTCATACCACCCACCTCTCAGGCCTCACACACTCCACCCTCTCTCACATGCATCAACAACTTGTGCTGCCTTGCTCCCTCTTGGAGCTGGCCCTGTTTTGGCCATAGACTTAGCTAGTCCATACCTTGGCTGGCAGATGTACCATCTGTTGGGCCTCTCCTGTGACCCTCACGGAGGTAGTGGCCAGCCAATTACCCGACTGGGTATAAGCATACTATGGCACCTTCCGGGGTAACATTATGCATATATATATATGTACTGGGCCCTCAGCCCTCCGGTTCTTCTCCCTCTTCACTCAGGGCTCCACACAGCCCCCTTCACTTGGGGCTACCCCCTCACTGGGGTCCTAATTTCTTCCCCCCTCACTTGAGGCCACAGGGCTTCACTCCCCAGTGGCTGTAGCTGTGCCTGGCCCCAACTACATTTCCACAGGGTCTTGCACCACACAGGGGTCAGGTGGCCACAGCCATGCCTGGCCCCCAATTTCCCTCCTCAGGGTCTCTTGGGTTCTTGCATCCCACAGGGCTCAGGTGGCTTCCGGTGGTATTTAACCCACCCAAAGGTGAGGACTAGAGTTAAGGTGCCCCTACCCACCTATCACTGACGTGATAACTGGCCTGACATTTCCTGGGGGTTCCCATGACACTGAGAGCCCCACCAGGCCACCCACTCCTGGAAGGGTGCAGTTTTAGGTCATGCCCAGGACCAGGAGCCTCCAAACTATCCCCTACAGGTCCTCTCTTACCTTCAGGATGACACCAGCAGCTTTGCAGTCAGGCAATGTTGCTGCCTGGCTGCCAACAGCGAACTGCCCTATTTATATGGGTGGCCAGAGCTCTAAAATCACCACCACAATTAAGCACCTGCTGGCTGCTTGGCCCCAGTCTTAAAGTGGCAGGCACCAACAGTTTCTTGCCACACACCTTCCCCTTTTAAAAGGGTACATGGGGAATGGTTTCCCCTGCTGCTCCTCCAAGCAGGCTCCCCTAAGAGCCTGTGAGAGCCCTAAAGTGGTGAGCACCCCAAAGGTGCTCTGCCATGCACCTCCCCCCTTAGAATGAGATCTTGGGGGCTTCACCTGGCTGCCTCTCCTGATGGGCTCTGCCTCAGCCTACTGCCTCAGCCCCCTGTCACGTGGCAAGCACCCCAAAGGTGCTCCACCACACCTTATTACACTGCCAGCTCATGTTCATCTTGGAGTCAACTATGACTTCAAGATCTCTCTCAGCCTCTGAGCTGCTGAGGAGGTCATCTCCAAACCTGTAGGTATGCTGGGAATTCCTCCTTCCTAGGTGGAGTACCTTACATTTATTTTTGTTGAATTGCATCCTATTTTGTTCTGCCCATTGATCCAACCTGTCCAGGTTGGCCTATATCTGCTCCCTGCCCTCCGGTGTATTAACTTTGCCCCATAACTTGGTATCATGTGCAGACTTGGAAAGAGTGCTCTCGACACCCTTGTCCAAATTGTTGATGAAGATATTAAGTAACACTGGTCCAAGGACTGAGCCCTGTGGGACCCCACTGTGCACCTCCTTCCAGGCTGAGAACAATCCATCTACCACCACTCTCTGGGAGCAGTCCCTAAGCCAGTTAGCCACCAACCTGACTATATAGGCGTCCACTCCACAGCCCGTTAACTTCCCTATGAGAATAGTATGTGGAACTATTGAAGGCCTTCCTAAAATCCAGGTAGATGACATCGGCCTCAGCTCCTGTGTCAAGGCAGTGTGTGACCTGGTCATAAAAGGCTATAAGGTTCATCAGGCAGGATCTACCTGTGACGAACCCATGCTGGTTTCCTTTCAGCATTGTTTCCCCTGCTGGGCCTTCATAAATGTGCTCTTTAGTGATTTTATCCCAGTATTTTCCCAGGGCTAGAGGTAAGACTGACTGGCCTAAAGTTAGCCAGCTCATCCCTTCTCCCCTTCTTAAAAATGGGCACCATGGTCCTCAGGGACCTGGCTGGAGAACCATGAGTGCTCAAACAGCCGTGCCAGTGGCTCAGCTATAACACTGGCCAATTCGTTCAGCACCCGTGGATGGAGGTCATCCAGGCCGGCTGACTTGTACCCATCCAACCCTTCCACGTGCTCTTTAACTAAGTCAGCACTAACCTTTGGTGGTCTGATGCCTTTTGGACATTTGCTTATGTTCAAGATGAGGAAATTTTCTTGGTCATTATTCAGGAATACTGAAGCAAAGAACTCACTAAAGAGCTCTGCCTTTTTCTCTGCGTCAACCACCAACTGACCTGATATGTCCTGCAGGGGCCCTATGTTACTCTGCACTTTCCTTTTACTCGCTATGTATCTGTAGAAGGGCTTTTTATTGTCCTTAATCGTTGAAGCCAGCCTAAGCTCCAGTCCTGCATTGGCCTGCCTAACTGACTCCCTACAATAGCGCACCAGGGTGGTGTATGCCTCCTTGGTGGCTGCCCCCTGCTTCCACTGCCTATAAATCTCTTTCTTTGCCCCCAGTTTTTCCTGGAGCTCCCTGTTCAGCTAAGGGGGCTTTTTTTTTATCCCCTTAGCCCCTTTTCTGTATAAGGGGATAGACTGCTTTTGTGCCCCAAAGATCATTCTCTTGAGAAACTTCCAACCCTCTCAGACCCCATTAGCTCGATGCTCTTGAGTTCCACCACCTCACTAACTAGATTTCTAAGTTTACTAAAGTTGGCCTTTCTGAAGTCTAACACTTTAGCATCACTGGATATTTTTCTTTCACTGGATAGTGAACTCTATCAAGTGATGGTCATTATCTCCCAGGTTGCTGTGTACTCGCAGATTCCCCTCAAGATCATCCCCTGTTGCTAAGAACTGGTCTAGCAAGGCACTACTCCTGGTGGGACTGGACACTACCTGGGTTAGGTGGAGGTCCTGCACACAGTGTAAGAACCTCCATGAGCTGCTTGTTTTGGCCGTCTACTCCTCCTAGCAGACATCCAGGTAATTTAGGTCCCCCATGACCACTGCCTCCCTCACCTGTATGGCATCTGTGAGCTGCTTGGAGAATACCTCATCTAACTCATCATCCTGGTGAGGAGGTCTTTAGTAGACCCCCACTACCAAGTCCTTTTTCCCTGCCCCCCCTGGATCCTGACCCACAATGCCTCGGTATTCCCCTCCTCCACTCCTGCCTTGATGATGGAAGATATGTACTGCTCCTTAACATAGAGGGCTACACCCCCAACTTTTCTCCCCACTTTGTCATGTCTATACAACCTGTACCCCTCAATGCCTACCACCAGTTGTGCATAGAATCCCACAATGTTTCAGTTAAGCCGACTAGGTCATACTGTGTGCTAGCAAGTAGGAGTGTGAGCTCCTCCTGCTTGTTCCCCATACTTCTGGCATTGGTGTAAAGACATTTCAGCCCCCAGTGGGTGCTCTTGGTGTCCCTTTGCCTTGACGGCATGTGTTCCCCTTAGTGATTACCTGGTTAGGTCTGGTGCCTTGTTTGTGGCTTCCCAACCCTGGATTCTCATCGACCACCAGTTCTCCACCCCCCCGTCGAACCTGGTTTAAAGTTCTTCAGAGGAGATCAGCCAACCTGTGGGAGAATAGATGCTTACCTCGAGGAGAGAGATGAAGATCATCCCATCCTAGGAAGCCTTCTCCCTGGAAGTGCTGGTCATGGTTGTAGAATCCGAAGTTCTCTTGAAGACACCATCTCTGGTTCCGCCGGTTGACTTTCCTGATTCAGGCATCCTGGCACCTCCAGCTGCTGCCAACTGGAAAGATGGAGGTGAATACCACCTGTGCCCCTGACTTTCTGAGCCTGACCCCCAGCTCATGTAAGTCCTTCATGATGTGGTCAAGACTACTGCCAGTCGCATCATTAGTGCCCACATGGACAAGGTAGTAGTTGGAGGGCTTGTCACTGAAGGCCAGAGAAAATGCAAGCCATAGTGAATTATACTACGTTTAGGGGCAGACCTGCAGTTTTTTATGAAGGGGTGAAGGGCAAGTCTCTCGTTTGCCAACCCCCAATAGAACAGTAGGGGAGGAATACCACAGTAGTACCATTATGGAAATCTCTCTGGGTCCAGATAAATCCCATAAGAGGGCACAAACCAGGCCAGTATTATTACTATTTAATTTTGAGTGCCTCTGGGTTTGATAGAGGTTTCACAGAAACAAAAAGTATCCCTATTTTAAGGACCTCACAATCTACATTTAGACTTGGCAAAACAGGTCAGAGTAATACACAGGCAAGGAGGTGAGGAAGAGGAAAGTTGGAGCAATGCTTCCAATGAGCTGAAGCAGTTAGTAAAAGCTAACACAGCTCTATTCTTTTATCCCTTTTTTTTAAAACTCAGTTCTTGTAGCAAGTACGGTAAAAGATTGTCCTAAGGGGAATTAGAGAGAGAACTCTCTCTTCATGGAACTGCCAATAAATGAATGCCTGGAAGTGAAGCAAAAATGTATTTGCTACCAGAATCTCAAAAGCAGATGCTGCTACAGCTACTCCTGAGATGAGAATGCAAGTCATGCATACAGACAGCTTGATCCCAGTCTCCCTTATCTTGATGTAAATTAAGAGCAACACCACTGAACAGCAAGGAGTTACACACCATTATGAGATGGTTTTAAGGTAAATCAGTGTGCAACTACAAATATTAAATGCAGGTCTGTTCACATTGTTGCTGAGGCTATTGTTAAAGAAGCCTCTAAAAAATGTGAGATTATTGAACATAAAGTAAGAGACTGATTCTGGGTAACCAGGAATGTGCAGTAGCTTTTGTTTCACAGGGTGGGATTAAAAAATGATATTAAGACTATCAGAAATAAATTTTGAACATAACAAATGCATAAAGCTTTTATAATCTCTGGAAAAATCATTACTAGGCAACTTACTTCTATGTTTCCAGTCAGAATTTTCTCAGTGATAATACAAAATACTACTTCACACCAGTCTGATTGCCTTCCCCTTCAGCATTTTAGAAAATGAAAACTATTTGTACACCTCAGGCCTGCAAAGTACTTTGGGAAGAGCTATTTGCTGCTGTGTTGATGCCCTATACAGCAGGGGTGTGCCTATATGCATCCAATTGAAAACTGAGCTCTACATTTTCAGTTCCCTTTAGATTTATTTAGATTAGATCAGGATTAGCCATCATGTTAGCTAACCCAGTTTAATCATGATCTTCTCCTTAGTTCATATGCAAATTAGCACTCTTTGCCTCAATTCAGCTGGCTAAAATTGACCTTAAAATTATTGCTAGGAACACTCCAAATATATATGTTCCCAGAAACTATGTGAATATAAGATTAGTATTTTGTTGTTAACACTCCTGACCTAATTTTAAATGACTCCCATTCCACAGTACATGAAATTCCATCGTAAACTATTGGGTGTTTTTGTGGCAAAAACACAAAACTAACTCACAAGTAAAGGATTCTATTCAATGGGTACTCAATGGGCACGTCTCCATGAGACACATTAATGCACTTTAGGCTAAGTTAATGTTCATTATGAGCACATGTCTATACGTGTGCATCCTTAATGCACATTAACTTAGGCTAATCGCATCTAAATTTGAGACCTGCAAATTTATGCACATGTAGACGTGATGTGGCACTAACTTTAGTGCCAGGTCTGCCCTGCCACTAGGGAGCCAGCCTGAGCTGAGCCCCAGGGAACATCCAGGAGTTGGGGTGCTGGGCACCTGCCATGGTGCCCTGCTCCCTAGGCCCCTCCCCCCATGGTTCACCACTTTGGGCTTGAAGAAACAATGTATTGTAAATAGTTTTCCCCTTGTATATAGTGTCCTACTTGTAAGCAGATTTTTTATTGTTGGTGGGTAGGGAGGGTGTTGGAGGGGCTCTGTTGGTTGAGAGGGGAGTGGGCTCTGTTTATTGGCAGGGGAGGGAGGAGAGATGGGGGTCAGGGTTGTGAGGGTAATAACTTTTTTTGTTTCACCCATGTTTGTGTCCTGAGAGTGGTGCTAGGGGTGGGCAGGGGTAGAGGGTCTGTGGTCAGTGGGGCAGGTGGGCTGGAGCAGGGAGTGCAGAAGGAGGGAGTCAGGAAGGGTCACCCATGGCCAGTGCCCTTGCCCCCACTGCCCAGTGCATGGCTGTCCTGGGACCTGGTGGGGAGGGCCCACTAGGGCCAGCAGCATCAGCACCATGGCCAGCAGGAACATGGGGTGCGGTCATTGCTGGCAGGTACCGGGCTGAAGCAGTGGGGCACTGTGTGTTGCTGGCAGGGACAAGGACAGGGACAGGGGCTGGGGCTGGATCAGCCCTGGTGTGGGGAGGCAAGACGGGCAAAGAGAGAGCTGCAGCATGCTGCCCCTGTGCTGGCCACGTGGCTCCTGGACAGAGATGGTACTGGCCAGGGATCAGAGTTTCCCAGATGGCTTCCAGGTGCTAGCAGCTGGCTCTAGCTTCAACATGGCTGCCAAGTGCTGGCAGCCATATGGCCACAGGGGCACATGGCAGGGCTACATGAATTTGGGACTGACTTCAATGCCAAGTCTCTGCACATGTAGACACCTGCCAAAATCACTTACTGAGCATTAGCTTAATGCTCATTAAATTTAGTTGCACTTAAATGCACATGTAAACATGCATAATGTCCTTATAACATCGAGAATGACACTTTCTGTACTAAGCTTTCTCAAAATTTGCATAGGAAAAATTATAATCTACGTCAGACATGTTGAGAAGGACCCCACTACACATGTAGGTAGTAGCAGAATGGGATCTAATGCATGATCCACACAATTGCACCTCATTCTATGCCACAGGTGCATGGTAAGAGGTGCAATGGTATGATCGTGCTTTAGATCCCATTGCACTTTATTGGCAGTGCGGGGGAACCTAGAATCACAATACCTAATCCTGGAAGAATTTGTTTGAAGACATAAAGACCTCCATGTAAAGATCTTATACCCAGAGAATGACTCAAATAATACTAAAATGTGGATGACAGTATTACAACTTTGCTCAGACAGATAGTTTTATTGTAAACATGCTGTTTTCTTTTGTCCTTAGCTATAATTGCTTGGGTTATTTAAATATCTGTGCGCTTTTGGTAGTTGCAACATCAAATACATTGCATTGGAGCCTTTGCCTGCTGTAGTTAATATGCTGAAGTGACAAAGAAGGCAGGATGCTGGTTGCCTCCCTGTAGCATTTTTGTGCCCAAAATTGTTGTTTATGTTTGCGTGGTTTTGGCATTTGTGAAATTTACAAATTAACGTCACTCACTAGAGGGCAAACATGAGACAGATATATTCTGGGAAGTATTTTTTTCACAGCTCTTTCAGTCTCAATCTGCTGGAGTCCTTGGAACTGCCCATGAAGGCATCTCTCAAGGCAACACATCTTCATTCATGCTGACTGTAAGTGGGTTGATGTGCCTGCTGCCATGCAGCCAGGCATTGCCCCCTTAGGAGTCTTTCAGATGGTCTAAACAATAATTCACAAGCAGGCTTGGGTGTCTGCAGCCTCACTGTCTGACATAACTCTCTTGGGAGCCCCTCAGCCAGTCCATGTAACACAAAACAATAATCTTTGGTCCATACAAACAAATAAGTGAACAAAGCCAACTGTTAACCTTTCCCCAGGTGGCAAGAGATGGCCCTTTAGCTATGGCCCTTTCTAGAGCTTAGTCTGCTTCCTGCCCAAAATCTACTCTTTTCCCCAGCTCAAGTTGCCTCCTTGCTTCCCACTTGGGCTTTAAATTGCCAGCTTATTCCTCACAGCTGAGCACCTATCTCATGGATGATTGCCTCCCTTATAGGGCCAGATTCCCCTGTTACGCTGAATGATGTAGAACATGTATGATATACCCGCAGGAGGAGAGCAAACTCCACTTCACTTGTGATTAGCACACAGAATAAGTTTGCTAAAGCTGAGAACAGTAAATGACCTTGAATAACCATATCACAGTAAATGACCATGGAATGCATCATGTATTAAGGACCAAACAGCAAAACACCCAAAAACATAGAAATATGGAAAAATTGAGCTGGAAGAGACCTCCGGAAGTCCTGAGAATCCACTGTTCAGGGCAGCAGCATCTCTATTTAAACCTACCCACACAAATGCTAGTCTATTCTGCATTTAAAGTCTTCCAGGGCACTTTTACACATGTTCCAGGGGTGTGAAAAGTGGTGCTATTTTGAAGTACAGGGACTCTGATATACAAAATGTAGGAGGCTGCTGAAATGCAGTAATTACCATGCTTCAGCAGACTCAATTAATCTAGTCTGCTCCAATGCTCTGTAATTATGTACTCATGTAGAAGCACCCCTAGTGACAGAAGTTTCACAGTCTCTTTAGATAATCTATCTGATCCAGTGCTTAACCACTCTCAAAGTTAGAAAGTTGGAAACATATTTTAACCCTTGTTGGCAAAGCCTTTTAACTTTTAAGTGTATTCACATGAGCTTTATGACTTGAGTGGGACATAAGTATTTATTTAAAGTGATTAATAACTCAGGAGTATGATTAGTAATTCAGCATTGGGCCCTCAGAGGGATACCATAAAAGAAACTGAAGACTGATTTACAATGGCAATCTGGGCATCTTAAAATTGTAACATTCATTTTACACATTTTTATTGTTGTGCCTTGATTTTAGCAAACCAGAAAGGACTCACTTGTGTACTGGAAAATATTTATCACTCTTTAATTGGCCAAAGTAAAAGAGCCCCAAAACAGCGACACACTTAAGCACCATATAGCAAACATAAACCCATTGTGCACTTGCTAATATGGCACATGAAATATGTCTTGAGAAGAAAGCAGCCTGGCAGGAAAACCTGAAGTTGCCTCAGTCAAGCTGTTATCCTACATAGTCATCACCTCACAAAGGGTAAGCCCAGGAGAACTTAAAGTGCCACCATGGGCAAAGAACCTGTATGTTCATTCCAGAAAGCAGAGGAAATTAATTAAATCAGCCTTTATCTACATGTTCAGTATGACAGCTTAGTTTAAAGGGAATGCTTTTGCACATGTCACACTGTATCAGTGGGGTCCATTGTTTCTGGTGAGGTGCCAGAAATTATGCCCCACATCCTTTCCAGGTACCACTCCAATCTCCTTCTCTTGCCCAATCTGCTGCTTTGCTTTCTGCTCCCTGCCCTATCTGCCATGGTGCTGCCTGCTAGGACTGTGTGCAGCTTCAGTCTCTGATTCGATTCAGAGGAGATTCAGCCTGATGTGGTGGCTGAATCTCTGAATCCGAATCAAATCAGGAGACCCATTAATCTCTCCGAATTGAATTGGAAGCTTCCAATTCGATTCAGAGAGATTCAACGATTCAGCCATAGACACAGCTTTGTATGTTTTTTCTATGTACCTCAAGGTACCAGGCATGGCTCGTGAACGCTGAGATGGTGGGGCAAATGGAATGTCCCACAGGAGCATGGGGGGATCCCCCTGTGTGCTTGGCAGTGGATCCAGATGTGGACCAGAAGTAGATTTATAGATTCATAGATTGTTAGGGCCTGGAAAGTAACTTGTAGATCATCGGGTTCAGTCCCCCCGCAGTAGGCAGGAAAAGACAACTGGGGTCAAGTGACCCCAGAGAGGTGACTGTCCAGTCTTCTTTTGAAGATTTCCAGGGTAGGTGACTGCACCACCACTGGAGGGAGTTTATTCCACAGTCTGGACACCCTGATGATGAAGGAGTTTTTCCTGGAATTGAGCCTGAAGCGGCCTTCCAGGAGTTAGTATCCATTGCTCCTGGTCTTCCCTAGGGGTGCCCTGGTGAACAGCTGTTCACCAAGTTCTTGATATACTCCCCTGATGTAGCAGTAAGCTGCTACCAAGTCCCCTTTCAGCCTTCTCTTCTATAGGCTGAAGAGGCCCAAGTCCCTCAGTCCTCCTTGTATAGCTTGTCTTGCAAGTCCCTGATCATACAGGTGGCTCTTCTCTGGACCCTCTCAAGTTTTTCCACATCCTTGTTGAAGTGCAGCACCCAGAACTGGATGAAGTACTCCAACTGTGGTCTCACCAGTGTGGAGTACAGTGGGAGTATCACTTCCTTAGTTTTGCATGAGATGCAATGGTTAATGCATGCCAGCATGTTGTTTGCCCTGGTGGCCACAGCATCGCACTGCCACCTCAAGTTCATGCAATGGTAAATCACTACCCCTAGCTCCCTTTCAGCTGTGGTGCAAGTCAAATTGTCACTACTGAACCTGTAGGTATGTTGGGGATATCATGAGATACTAGATCAAAAACCTTTTGGAAGTCTAGGTATATAATGTCAACCTAGATTCATATCTATAACGTACTGCTGGTCCACTTCTGGGTCTGCCAGTGACCACGTGGGGGACCCTCCCTCTGCCCCCCCGGCTCAGTGATCAGCCGCAGGGGGACCCCAGGTGCTCCCCCAGACCAAGGAGTCATCAGTTGCAGAGCCAGGGGGTGGGAGGTGTCCTCTGTGCACTCCGTGGTGGACCTGGCAGTGAACCAGAAGTACTTAGAAAAACCATATATGAAAAACTGTAGAAAAACCATGTCTATGGCCGAATCACTGATTCTCCGAATCAGAATCAAATCTTCAGATTTGGCCGAATCGAACTGGGACAGTGATCTGAGTCAGTGAATTGAATCATTGTCCCTCAAGTTGGGCCGCATCCAAATCTGAATCGAATATTGCCCGCTTTGCACACCCCTACTGCCTGCCCCCTCCCTGATCAGCCATGTGCCACACACACAAGCTGCCCTTGCCATGTAGCACACAGGCTGCAGATTGGCTACCCCAATCTAAAACCTCCAAAAATATTAATCCAATGAAGTAATTTGATTGGCTGAACATTCTAACACCTTGCGGTGCCCCCAGCTGGAGCTTGTGAGTATAGTCTCACTCTGTGGTCTGGGTCCCTGACTCTCCTGCCACAACTTGATGTAATTGCATAAGGAGGGGTTCAGTGGTGTTCCTTCCCCCAGGCCCAAAGATGGGGATACTCACAGGATTCACTGAAGATGTTCTTGGAGCTCTGCCTCCCCTACAACCCGTCCACTCACCAACTGCATGGATCATTGTGGTGCCACACAAATTCTGGGCTGCGGCCCACCTGTTGCCCCAATGAGCCTCCACCCCCTCAATTGTGGGTGGGGCGCAGGCTTGGAAATTCAGCCTACCCACCCCTCTTCCTCTTGGGTCCACTCCCAATCCCTACACTGAACCTGTGGCCACAGATGGATGCATCAGGCTGTACGTGTCTCCTACAGAGGAGGACCAGCCATGAGCCTCTCATGCTCCAGGGCCAAAGTATGCAATGTTCCATCCAGCACCTGACTGCTACTCTTACCTGTTTGCCACAGGGCAGAGTCAGAAGGCTCGTTCCTGCTGGTGTCCTAGGCCTCAGCTGGCCTGGCGTCCCACCAGCTGGCTTCCACCATGAGGCCAGCTTCTGGCGGGCTTTTGAAAATCTCCTGCAGTGGCAGTTCCAGCTAATGTAATCAACTGGCTGCTGCCCAGCTTAATAGACAGCTGCTTGACAAGCCAACGCAATGCCAGCTCACACGGCTCTCTCTCTGCCCTGGACTGCCTCCTCAGTAAGTTTGCAGTGGCGCCAGGGTCCCTGTTCCCCTCTCTGGGAGTGTTGGGGTCTGCCCCAGCGCTTCTGGGCCCCAAGGGAGCACCCCGCCACCACACACTTCCCCCCCCAAAGGTGTCTTGTGGCATCTTGGCATTTCATCAATCTTCTGTTGCCAACTGGTTGCCTCTGGTGTACTCATCATGCTTCCTCGGCCACCTCATCTTGGTTAATGTACCTGGAAGGAAGTCTGCCTTGAGGTTGTCTTTGCCAGGATGCTGCACCACCGTGAATTTGAATGGTTGTAGGGCAAGTGCTCAGTGAGTTATCTGGGCATTTTCTATATGGGCTTTCATCAGTCATTGGAGTGGGGTATGGTCTGTGACTACGTGAAACTCCCAGCCCACCAGGTAGTACCTAAAATACTCTTATCGCCCAATGCATTGCTAGCCATTCCTTTTCTATGGTAGCGTACCTGACTTCCGCTGAGTTAAGTTTATGGCTAGTGAATGCTACGGGGCACTCGTCTCTTCCCCACTGCTGTAGCAGAATAGCTCCCAAGGTGCTGCTGGATGCATCAGTCTGCAAGATAAAAGGTGCTGAGAAGTCAGGAGTATGCACTACTATATCTCTACACATTGCCTCCTTTAAGCTCTCAAAGCTTTCTGCCATCTCAGGAGTCCACTGTAAGGCCCCTACAGCCCTTCCTCTTGGGGCATCAGTAAGAGGTGCGGCAAGCTCTGCTAAGTATGGAATGAATCTCTGATAATAGTTGATGATCCCTAAGAAGGAACATAGTTGGTGTCAGTTACGTGGCTCCTGAAAGCGACGGATCGCCTCAACTTTGTCTTTCACAGGTCTGATCATCCCCCGACCCATACTAAATCCCAAGTACTTGATCTCATGCACAGACAGTTTCCATTTCCTAGGATTAGTGGTCATTCTGGGCACTTTCAGCTCTCCTAATATGGCTTTCAGGGCATGGAGGTGTTAAGTCCATTCGGTGGTGAACATGACTATGTCCTTGATGTAAGTGGCAGCATAAGCTACATGTGGGGCCAATACAGCATCTATGAGCCTTTGGAAAGTGGCTACAGCCCTGCTGAGCCTGAAAGGCACCTGTAAGAATTCAAATAAGCACCAGGGCATTCCAAAGGCTGTCTTGGCATAGTCCAAGGGTCTCATGGGGATTTGCCAGTATCCTTTGGCTAGGTCGATGGTGGATATGTATTTCACTTCCCCTATTTTCTCCAGGAGGTGGGAGATACAGGGCATGGAGAAAGCATCAAAGGTTGTCAATGCATTCAATTTCCAGTAGTCAATGCACAAGCTAAGTGACCCATCAGGTTTGGGGACAGGCACTATGGGGCTACGCCAGGGACTTCGAGATGGGCAAATGATCCCCTGCTCCTACATTTTATTAATCTCTTGTTGTACCTCTTCTTGGACATGCTGAGGTGTGGGCCTCCATCTCTCTCTGACCAGGGTGCCTGGTGGGGTTCTGATCTCATGCTCCATTCCTTTGGCCTGTCCAGGGGTCTCTTGGAACAGATCCTGGAAGGCCCGCACCGACTTGGTCAATTCCATCATTGCTTGGTGTCCAGGTCTTCCCCAAACTGTACTTGTGCCCTTGGTGTCATGCTAGTCTTTCATTCCAGACATGGGGTCCTAGCTCCTCATCCTCTTTGTCATGCTGTGCCATCCACCCTTGTGGTGTCTTCCACACCTTGAGTAGGTTGACATGGTAGACTTGGCATTCCCGCCAATCTCCCAGTTGAAGGAGCTCATAGTCTATGGGCCCTACCTGCCTGATCACTTTGAAGGGTCCTTGCCACATGGTGAGTTGCTTGCTAATAGATGTAGGAAGCAGAACCAGCACCATATCTCCAGGTTGGAATTCCCTCTGCTTTGTTCCTTAATCATATTGGGCTTTCTGTTGCTCTTGTGATGTCCTCAGATTCTGGCCAGCAATCAGGAAAAAGTCAGGCTACTATTAGATGTGTAATGCAAGGCATGGAAGTCTGAAAATGACAGGTCTTGTCATGTCCAGCATCATTTCTCACCATAGTCTCAAATTTCCCCTTTCTGGGTGTCTACAAACTGCACCAGGCCTCCTGCAAGTCAAATAACACTCCTTTTTGTGGGGACCAGATTATTAAATCAAACCCCTCATTCCTCACCTCAGTCTCTTGCTGGGCTCAGAGAGTATGTATAGAAGTGCTCTTTGCATGTTTTACAGCACCGTAATTTAAAACATTTTTTATCGCACACTCTTAAACATGACAGAAGTGCAGTGTTTGGGGGGGGGAGCTCTGAGCCTCACTGCATTTTCTAGGCTAGGAGGATGGGGACACTCCATAGCCTCCTGGGGCTTCTTCACTAGTCAGAAATTTGACCAGCATACAGAAGTTATTTAAAGCACTGTAGGTTGCTAAAATGTTGTAAAATATAGTGCTTCAAATTTAATACCTCATTTAACAAGGGTTAATTTAAAGCACTGTACCCATTTTTAAAGTGCTGTAAAGCCATGCACTTCTGTTAAGTCATGGCAATAAAATGTTTTAAATGGCAACAAAAAAACAACTTCTGTACACACCCCAAAGTCCCTTCTCCAAAGCCCTCATCCTGCTGTGTGGCATTTCTTTATGCTTTTCCAGACAATCATCACAGACTTAAACCCAAACCCATCACCGGGACTAGAAGACAAAGGACAGATGAGACTAGGCTCAACTCTCTTAAAAAGACATTGTTTCAGTGACAGTCTGAGTTAAGAACAGAAGTGAAGATGTTCGTGAAGAAAGCAGCAATCTCCTCTTGCTGGTATTACCTCACGTTTGGTGGATGTAACCTTCTCAAGCACTTTAAACAAACTGAACATGAATGTTTGGCCTATGCATGGCTGAACAGAAATGTTCAGCAGGAAACTTGGAAACTAGGGTTCCTGAGCTCAAGAAGGAATCCATGTTGTTTTCTCTTATTTTAATCTCATCAAGGGGACTGAAGAGCCAGGCAGGAACTAGAGGTGCGCCGATACATCAGTCCAATATCAGATTGGCACTGATACAAAGAAAATTGACTGTATCAGAAATCAGCCTGATGTGGCTGATAATTTGCCCGATAAATGCCCGTGCATGTGCACAGCCACAGAACAGCATGTAGGCAGCAAGGAGCACAGCAGAGCAGTTTGGAGAGCTGTGTGCTGCTAGTAAGTCTGTTGTGGTAGAAAGGGAGGGAGGAGAGAAGCGGTATGGGGGGCAGATCAAGGCCCCCATGGTGAGGGAGGGAGTGGGGCTGCCCAGTGGAGACGGGGCACAGGGCAGGGCCGTGACTTGTCCAGGGGGCATGGGGAGGGAGGGCAGCTCCTGCCATTGCACGCATCCTGGGAGGACATGGGGGGGTGCCCCCAGGTCTGTGTGGGGCACAGGTGGGGTGGTGCTGCCCCACTTTGGAGATTAAGGAGATGGTGCTGTTCACATCTGTATGAAAAGTGAAGAGCTAGGTACCACTTGCATGTTGCTAGCACTTTAGTTCATCTTGCCTAACCAGCACTCCTATATAGATGTTGAATAGAGTGGAGGAGATGAGGCTTGAAAGATCTGTTGGTAAGGGTTTTGAGAAGGAATGAGCAGTTGTCAGCTATAACTCTTTGGATCTGGTCTGAGAAAAAGACTCAAAACATTGCTGTTCATACCCCTGGAAATTCTTGGATAGAAGAATAACAGGATTATTTGCTAATCAACAGTATCACACACTCTAGAGAGATCCAGCAGGAAGAGGATTGATGTAGTTGATCTGGAAGAGGTCATCCACCAGAGCAAGAAATGATGACCCTGCACTGTGCGCTGACTTCAAGCCTGGTTCAGAGGAATCCAGCATACTAGCAGCTGTCAGGATGCAATGGGGGCTGTTTTTTGTTGTTGACAGAGCTCTGTCTAATGGCAAAGTCTTTTAACTGTTTGCTAGCCAGAAACAGCTGAGTTTGGCTGCTCCTGAAGAAGACAACTTTCTGGGAGTGACAGAAGCCTGGAAAGTTTTTATTTCACTTAGGTCCTTTCATGTGTATAAATCAGGAGGGGAGAAAATCCAATTGCGCCCACCTATCAGTTTACTTGTCCTCTTGTTAGACAAAAATTACTACAAGAAAATGTAAAAAAAATACAACAGTTATTGTTCTCTCTATCATAGGAGCCAAAGGGAGGACAAAGAGAGACTAAATCCCCAGCTGGTGATGGAAGTGGAGCATTGAAAAATCAGAGCTTATTAGTGTTCAGATATTTCAAATCATTTAGCTAAGAAAAAGGTTCATTAAAATGATCAGTTAGCACTCTGAAAATGTCTGAATGAATGACCTGCCTGTCTGTCTCTTCCCGTGATGAACAGGTATTTGTGAAACAGACCCTTCTGTTAATCATAGCAAAGAAATACTGTCACCAGAGGAGCCACGTCACCACTGAGGATCTGAATCTCGGAAAAGGTAAAAGGAAGATATGTACAGGAGGACAGCTGGCTAGAAAGGAAAAGATACAATAACTCACATTTGTACAAAAGCAGTGTGGATACAAGAAAGTTAGTTAAAAGAAGAGAGGTATTGAGCTGGATGTAGAAAAACAGCTATATTTTCATCTCCATCCATGTTCCTTATGGTTATGTCACATTCACATTGCAGTGTAGTGTGGAAATACTCAAGCAAACTCTAAACAAACTAGTTCAGATATTGGAAGCAGTCCTAAGAGTAGCATGGCATTCCACACAAGCTAATTTAATTTAATTTAATATTTGAGTTAGAGCACATTGACAAGTCTGTATGGAGGTGCTGTTATTGTTTTTACCCAAGCTGAACTTGATCTGTGAATGAAGAGAGAGAGTTTTAATCACAGATGGATGGCTCACCTATGAAGATTAACTTAGCACACATACATATACACCTATATATAAAAAGTGAAATGGGAAAAGCATTTACTGCATTTGACAAATTTGGTTGGTGTTATTGTTTTTCTAATGTTATAAAGACATTAAATCTTCGTGTTAGGTTATTTTTCTGTACATTATAATTGAACATTATAACTGAACATTATAATTTTGCAAGGTCATGAAAGATATCTGGAGAGACCCAGAGAACTACAAAATCTTGCACCTAATCTAAAATGGTTGCATTGCTCCAGTATTTTCTAGTACTTTGAAAACAAAATAAGGAAAATGCAAGGAAAGAAAGAAAGACTTTTTGACTTCTATAAAGGTGCATGCTTTATAAAGGTTTATTAAGGGAAAATGGGGGTAACAATCCAACAAAGAAAAACAAAATATGGCCCATGTGGGCCAACAGACAGAACCTGGGACTTCAGCCTGCAAAGACTGCCCTCACAGTCTAAAAACATTCAGTGCAAATATTCAGTGCAACATCAGCCTGCTGAGACCCCCTCCCGGTACCCCATGAAGTGGCTAGCAGTATCACAGTGCAAAAGCTAAATGGCTACCCGTGACACTGCAGAGTACCACCTGAATTGCCCACCGTGCCTGGAAGGTGGGAACCATCTGCTGAAGGACAGCTGCTCAAACTCCAGTAACAGGCATGCCCATACCAAAAACTGGAAGAGCTGCAGGGCATCATCTGAGCTGTCCTGGCAAGCCAGTTCCTGTGGCTCTTGAGGGTGGCTATCTTAGCCTGGCTGAGTAAGAAGTTGGCCAGACAGGTGATACCTTCATTGGCCGCCTGGTATGGGAAGGAAAACAAGTAGGTGACCTCTGAGGGGTCCAAACCTAGCATGTCAAGCAAAGAGCTGAGGGCAGCAAACAGCAGTGACAGCTGGGGACATCCAAGGAAGGCATGGTTAAGATCCCCTTCCACTCCCCGCAGGCAAAAAGGACTGGCAGCTGACACAGCTGGGTGCATGTGGCAGACGAGAGTGCCAGTAGCCAGTATTCCCATGTAGCCCTTTTCACCACTGGAGATCACCATTTCTTTTTGGAAATGGGGAGCTGCTGTGGTTCTGACTCCTTGTTGGGTTACTAGACTGGGAGAGGGAAGGGTGGGGACCAGAAGGCAAGGTGGGGAATTGAGGTACTATTACAATCATCAGATCAAGTCACAGAGTGGAGGAGGATTTTGTAAAGCATGCACCAGGCAGGGCAGGCTGGCATGAGTGCTGGTGCTGCCATGTGGCTCTGCCACATCGTGTCAGGACGAGTGGCAAGGATGCTAGCATGGCAGACCTGAATCACCCACAGATACCTGGCCTTCTGGAGGAGCATGTCAAATGGATCCCGGTACCACTGTCAGGAGAAATAGGGAGAGCCAGTAAGGTTCCAAGCCTACCACCCAAGTTACTATCCACAATCAGGACAACAGGCAGTGGTGGAAAGGGCTTGCGCAGGACATCTCCAGCAGGGAGGGCTCTCCATGCTCAGAGGTGCTCCTCCAGGGTGGTTGCTGGATCCTCTGAGAGAACAGCCTGCTTGTCCCTTAGGAAGTGGGCAGCACAGCAGACTGAGTGCATGCCCAAGTGGGTGGCCAGAGCCTCAGCTGACAACCAGTCTGAGTGGGTGTGGCAGCAAGGAGCCCCCACCAGCACCAAGGGTGCTGGGGGTAACCCTGAGCACCCCTGCAGTAAATAAACAGGCCCCCCACATCCCGGTTGACTTACCTCTGGGAACGGGACCTGAGATGAAGTGCAGCCACAGCATTACACTGGCTCTTCAAACAGCTGATCCATGGGTGGGGTGGTGCCCAGCTGATTGTGGCAGCTGATGCCACCACCGTGGGAAATTTAAAAGCCCTGCTGGAAACCAGCAAGAAGGGAAGGTGGGGAGGAAGTGTGAGCCTGCAAGGAACACGCAGGTCAGGCAGCCCCCAGCGACTCCACAGGCTGTTGAGAACAGCTGAGCATTAGGCTAGGAATGGACTACCCCAGCCCAGCAACCTTAGAGTGTATTGGGTGCGTCCCTCTCCCATGGAGGGGAGGGAAAGATGCCAAGCAACCAAGGACCAAGGAGTGCAGTCCCTTGGGATCAGGGACTGTGGCTCCAGCAACAATAACATCTGGGTGACAGGCCATTTGTCTGAAGCAGATGACAGACCCCCATAGCAAAGGGACTCACAGAGATCAGTGGAGCAACTGGTGGAACATCCAAGTGGTTGGTGAGTGGACGGGGTGTAAGGGAGGTGGAGCCCCGAGGAACACTGTGGCATAAATGTGAGTACCTCCATCACTGCATCACCCAGGAAGACAAACACCACTGAACTCCTCCTTTCATCCAGTGACATCAAGTCATGGCAGGTGAGTTGGGGGGGCACCCCAGTCAAGGGGAGGTGGTATGGTACTCACAGTACCCACTAGAGACACCACACTGGGTCATGGCGAGGAGGTGTCCCATCCGGATGGTATGTGACTGGATGAGGGAGTCATCAAGGCTGCCAGAGGTGAAGCTTGGCAGACTGTGCTGCAGGGCTGGGTTATGGACCAGGGGCTCCTGCAGTAATTGCAGAAACCTCAGATGCCTGGCTTGGGGCAGGAGGCAGAAGGCAGCTTGCCAGGACCTACACAGTAGGAAAGAAGCACTGTTAAAAATGTGATGTAGTTCAAAGGGCTTTATCCAAAATCCAGTGAAGGCTCCCTTTAGCCTTCAGTGGTCTTCTCCCAAAGCATGGGACCAGAAGTTGTAAGCTTTTTGCTTTATGCATAACTGAGCATCAAGCTTCCTGTGTGGCCCCAGGCAAGTAATTTAAGTTATGTGCCTCTGTTTAAAGACATATAATACTTCCCAACTGTGTTGTCAAACTTAATACCTTGTTAGTAAAACAGTGTGAGAACCTAAGAAAGTGCTACAGGACTGTAAAGGATTCTTACTGTCCAGTAAATAATCTCATTTTATAGTGTAAATAAATTGCTGTTTTTAAGATGTGGAGGATTTGTGAAGACAACTGTTAACTAAAGGATTCCCACAAATTACATGTTCCCTTATGTGAGTGTGTTTCCTTTGAGCTTCATTCACATGTTTATTTAGGGGGGGGGCACAGGGACAGGACAGACTGCCCCTCCCTGAGGAAGCTCTAACAGAGGATCTGTGTAAATGTGCTTCCTCTTCCTCTCACTCCCCAACCTTAAGGTCAGAGGATCTGGAAAATCCTCCTCCACCCTGTGGCTTGATCTGGTGATTGTAATAGTACCTCAATTCCCCCCCTTGCCTTCCGGTCCCCACCCTTCCCTCTCCCAGTCTAGTAACCCTTTAAAGTCTTTTACATCTGGTTGTCTATCATCCTCATATTCTGAGTGAGGTGAGGAGAGAGAGCTATTATTAAATGTTTGGATTTCTGTTGTGTGTTTGAGCAAACCCTGAGAGATTCAGAGGACCAACTAGCGGAGGTCCCTGGAGGTTTAGATACTTCTCTGAACTTTTGGCCTATGCCAAGTACATGTAAATGGTGTCTCAAGTGCAGTTTCTGCAGTGTTTCCTCCCAGTCAGGCACAGGCAATTGAGAGACATGTACAAATTACTCTCTCAGTTTAAACAATCTATTTGATTGTTATCTCCAGAGTTTAGATTGACGGTTGAGGCATCTTTACTGTGAGGCCCTGGTGAGTATGAATGGACACAAACATGGGAACTGGGAACTCCTGAATTGTAATTACAGCAATGGGGACCTCTACGCTAGAGAATTGTGCTGTCACTGGTTGAACTGTTGGGATGGCACCAGCACAACTATTATTTAAGTCCTGCAGAATAGTCACACTAACCATTCTGTTTTGGGTGGAGCTATGACCTACCTCAATATACCTCTGATCTAGTGAAGTGTTACAGACACTTCCCTGTGGGTATGTCTACACGTGCATTAATGAGCAGTGGTTGTGCGCATTTAGTTTAGTACCTGTAATAACAAGTACCTGTAATAACAATTATTATAGGTACTAAATTAAATGCGCAGTAACCAACACTACTGTGCAGTAGTGTCAGCACACAGATTTTAGGTGACAATACTGTGCAGTAGACTGATTCTACTGCGCATTAAGGTGGGTTTTGCCCACTGTACTAATACACAGTATAATTAGTCTACTGCACTCGAAGCATCTCAGGTAGATATATCCACTGGCTTTTAGCAATTTCCAGGGGTCCCTTATTGAAAGACAAGACTAAGTGCAAAGACCTTTGGGGAGCCCAAGGGACTCAGAGGGAAAAGGAACAAAGTACTTAGGAAACACAGTATTTCTACAGCATAGTCTCAACAGGAATACAAAATGATCAGAACTCACTATTTGCCCTAAGCACCAGCCTTAAAAATTAGCATTAAACATTTCACAACAGTATTCCAGCAAACCATATGGGGTGAGAGAGACAAACAGGTCATGGGAAATGTTGCAATTCAGTGGTAGAGGCTATTTCTCTCCCAGTTTATTAACCATGCCTATGAGTAAGTGGAAGGAAACCTTGACACGTTGCCAGGACCTAAACAATGGATTCATGGGAGAGAGTTGTTCTGGAGAAAAGGAACAGGCAGGAGTTGCTGCTGGACTCCCAATGAAGAAAGGGACTGTCCCTACCTCAATGGGAGCTAGCTGCCACATTGCAGCATCATCCGACTGGAAAGACAGATACACTTCCTGTGGAAGAGACAACAGCAGTCCCATTAAGGAGGATGGATCAGGCCCCCACTTGCAAATTGTTTAAAAAATACTACATTCAGTACTTTTTTTTTTATTTGCCTTCTGGGTTTTTTTAAGTCTTTATGGAATCTTTATGGTGAACTTGAAATCACATTTTCAAATTTTCTTTGCAACCATGAGGGCTAAGAAAATACTATTTAAACAGAGTGAGAAGCTGAGATTTTTACATATTCAACTAGACTCCAGAAGCTGGGGCTTTATGAGAAATGCTGAACACTGTAAAATCAGTTTGTGACATTGTGATCAAATGCGGCTGGGATATGTTATGTCTCAGGTGGCACTGTGCTCAAATTATTGAGGGTGCTCAGTTAGGCTGCTTGAAGAGAACTGGGACTATAGAAGGGACTCATATGCCTTTCATGTGTAGCTTATCTAGCCAAAGCTGTCAAATAATATATTATCAAATATGAAGCATCTGTATGGTGATGTACTCCTTGGTGGTTCATCGTGGCCTGTGGCCTGAAGGGGGAGAAGGAGCTCTTAGCACATTAGCCATAGAGGAAGGGGGAACTGTGAAGCAGCACTATCTTGTCTAACAAGAGAGGAAGGTGGAAGTCCCCTCTGCTTGAGCAGAGCAGGGAGAGCTGTGCTCTCTCTCATCTTTTCTTCTCTATTTTCCCTATTCACACCCATTTTCTGAATGTTTACAAATGTGGCCAGACAAAGTATGTCCTACTAATATTTTGTTAAGTCTATGGCATTTTTACAAGTGAGTAGAAGGGTGCCCATTACCTCCCTCCCCTCATAACATGTTTTCTTTGTGACCCAGTAAAACCAGTGGGCTTAGTGCCTTCTTCTCCTTCTCCTGTTCAACTGCCCTTTTGCATTCAGTCGCATGGCTCAGCCAGCTGCTGTGGTTCTAACTCCTTGTTGGGTGAGAAAATGGAAAGAGTCCTGCTACATTTGCTGCAGATATATGTCCAAGATTGGGAAAATGAAAACGGGAGATAAAATGTCCATCCACAGAAAGGCTGCCTCTGCACACTGATGGGAAAAAACCCCAACAGTGGCAACAGGCATGCAAACTCAGAAAGCCATCCACAGCTCCTGAGTACACGGGCTTTCCCCAGCAGTGAAAGTAACTGAAGACAGATATGTATTTTGCATAGAGAATGTCTCTTCTTGTGCATTGTCTTTTTGAACAGGTTTTGTTCCCTTCTAGCCGCCTTCTGCCAGGGAAAGAACTTGGGACCCTGACATTATCTTAATGACATCTTAGTCTGCATTTGGTTCATTCCTGGCACCCAACAGCAGTGCTGTCTTCTCTTGACTCTTGGTCTCACAAGAGATTAATTCAGAAAGCCTAGGTGCTACCCACAATCAAATACAGCTCAGTGGATGTCCATACCTTTATTGGGATGCTCTAATTGCTTGTAAAAAGAGCAGATTTTAGTCACTGTTCTCTAAATATGTCTGTATCTTGGCCATGCTATATAGCCCACAGGAACTATTTTTTTGGAGAATGGTGTGGATACCTCAACTTTCCTATTGAACCTTCTCTTGTGGAGCCTCCATGCAAGGCTATCTCAAAGGGAGAGAAGAGGTATGGTTTCAGTGGGGGGAGGAGAGGGGAAGAGAGGGAAACAATTCTCAGCTGATGGGTGGCCCCAAAGGGGCCTATTATCAGGTATTAGAGGAAATGATCCCAGGACTAGGGAGCAGTAACTGGCTCCTTTTCAGCTCTCTGGCTCAGCAGAAAATCTGAAATGCTGGACAATGGTTCAGAAAATTAAGGGAGGGCTGCATTGCTTTTACCCACAGTGTCCTTATTCTATGACTAGACAGTCAATCCAGGATCTTTTAGTACCACTTAAATGCACTCTTAGATTATTTCTGTTAGTCTAAAAGTACTCATATAAAACTAGCTTATTTCATATTGATTTCCACTTTTATATAAAGAATAATTCACAGTGATTAACATGTGCTGCTTACATTCTTAGTCTGATGTTTTTGCTCTTATATTTGGATGATGCATGCTTAATAGGAGCAAAAGTCATTCCTTCAAGAGCTACTGAAAGGGCACCTCTATTTCTGCATTTTGGTTAGCCTGAGCGAATACTTTAGCTTCTATCAGTATTTGTGCTCTGCAGTAAAAAAAAAGATACAGGTTGGTCATGTTATTCTGCATAGTGCTTTACTGCATTGATAGTGGCTGTGCACTCAACATCACAGCAAGGTTTCTGACCCACAGAATAAGTACTTTCTAATATTAGCACTGAGCAATGTGAGCAACACAGAGATGCCCACATAATTACCCACCTTTTGAAAAGCCTTTCAATAACAATGCATGCGTATACAATGTTTTTCATTTAAAAAGCACAAAGTGCTTTGGGCCTTAATTCCTTATTATGCTGAAGTCCCTCTGTATGAAAAATATGGTAGGAACCAGCCTGGAATAAACCATAGAAGATTGTGTCCTACAACAAATGCTTATGGGATGTCTAGAGCAGGTGTTACATTTGTAGCGCTAAAATGCTTCCTTGTAGCACCACAGAAAGTGAGTGTACAGCCATGCAAGCTGTATGGAGCACTATAAAGATCCTGGAAATGCTGCAGAATCATATTTTTTTTCCAAGAGGAACTTTGTTTTGTAGAACTGTGTCTAACACGTGTACAGTTACACAGAATACTAGCCCCAGCATCCCACAGTCCTCTGCTCTCTATCCCCTGCTCCAAGAGAGTGAAAGGGAGGTGGGGGACGAGGCACTGGATCCTGGATAACATGTCCAGTGATAAGCTGTCAGGGAGTCCTGCTGAGACCCTGCTACCACCAGAAGTCTCCCTAGTGGGGGTGGTGTCTGGGAACTCCACAACCTTGTCTGGTCTTTCTGAGTAGCCCCTGGAGCCAAGCCAGGTATGGCTTCTGAGTAGGGACAAGCTGTGGCTTCTTCCAACTCTGAGACTTTCTGTCTTGACTATCCATGGCCGTGCCTCAGGGAGATACCTCCTAGTTCAGTTCCCAAAGAAGGGACTTCATCAGCCCAAAAGGCAACAGGGTAACCCCATGTGCCAACCAGCAAAGCAGAGAGTTTCTCTTCTGTAAAGGCATTTAGTTCAGGGCAAAGACCACAGATCAAGACTACCCTGTCCCCTCCAAAGCGTTATGTAGCCTCTGTCTGCAGTCCAGCCAGCACAACCCTGAACATCCCAAAGTTATCTCAGTTGTCCTCTCTCCAGCCCAACATCCCCAAAGTAGACCAGCTTTTCTCTTGTTTCTGACTGTCTATATTTTCCATGCTTACATGCTGACAATCTCCTTTTCAGCTGTTCCATCCATTGTGATGTTTGTCTTGGTCTGCTTCCCTTGGTGCCTTCTGGGTGTCACCTGCAAACCCACCTTGTTGAAGTGTCAACCAGGCTATTCAACCTTCTATTGATTCAGGAGGTTCATCTCGTTTCATCTGCAGGTAGACAGCTCAAGAACCTAGCATGAACTTCTTTCCCCATGTACAACCTAGTCACAGAAATGGAGGCATGGAACATTATCACACATGATATAAATACATTTAAAACAGAAATATTCCAATAACACCTATAGTACAGCACATCTCTCCCACCTTCAAAGAGTGAACTGAGTAGGATCACTGCAGCTAGCCCCCCTTTCATGACAAAGCATCAGCAACAACATTTGCATCGATGTTAGCATGAATGACTTCCATATCGTGAATCTGGAGAGCCAGGCTCCATCCACCTCATCAGTCTGACATTGGTACCTTTCAGATGAAGTAACCAAGTCAGCGGTGAGTGATCTGTGTCCATAGTAAAAAGTTGTCTAAATAGATACAGCTGCAAACCCCACACTATGAGGTTGACTGTAGCTTTGTATACCCCCATAGCATTGTATTTTGTAGCACTGCAAGTGAATGCCTGTCTATAACCTAGAGTAGAATTTACATGGGTAATCAATTAAATTGAGTTAAAACAGTGTGACACGCTTTAATATAAACATGCCCTTATGTCTGGGACACGCACTACCATGTACTGCTTGTACTTACCTGAGGGCTTTAGTCACTACTAAAAGGGAATAAACAAAATTGTAATAATAATGTTTTGCCCTTTCCTTCTTCATATGGATTTCTTTAGTTGTTCTGAATATAAACCCCATAAAGCTGATATTAAATGAGAAGAAATGGAAGGTGACATATTTTGGATATCCTTAAATTAATAATCTTGGTTACTTTCATCAAAAGACATGCATCATTTATAATTTCTGAGACAAAACTGGATAAAAAAGCAGTAGACAGGCAAGATGATAAGATAAAAAGACTGAACAGATTTATTTCTGAAATTATCTTTTTCCCCCTTTTTACTGTTCCCTGGGACATCAAATATCAGCATCTTGTGTTGCACAAAACACATGAAAGGGCATTAAATACCGGTATATTGTCTTAAGTAGAAACATACAATTTGATTATTTCAAGTCTCACATTTTATAGGAGACAAACTTATGAAAGATGCCAAATATAATGAGAGTAGGGATGCAAATATCATTTGACTACTAATTTAACCTCCTCTAATTACATTGATTTAATGGTTAACTGATAATAACACAGCAGCTGGGACACAGCTGCTGCTGACAGCCACTCCTGGGGCACTTTGACAGGGAGGGAGGAAGTGGTAGCAAGCCCAGCTAGACAACACAGCCCACCTGAAGCCCTGCACTGGGAGGGAGGGAGCACCTATGAAGGAGCAGCTAGTTTCTAAACTGATGAGCCATTAGGCTGCCTTCTGTTTCCTTCTAAACTCATAGGCTATGGGTACTTGTCGCCCCTCATCTCTCCCCTCCTCCTCGCTCCTCCCTCCTTTCTGCCTGCCCTGCTGCCTTCTGGTTCCTGCTGGGGCACTGCGTGCCTTCCCTTCCCCCTTTCCCTGCCAGACTGTGCCCACCCCAGGCTAAACAATAACCGATAAGCTATCCGGTTATCACAGGGCTTACTGGGTAAATGATTAAACATTTAACCTTTCATGTCCCTAAATGAAAGTCACTGAATTTTCACAAGTCAAGGCAATACTTGTGCAATATTCCTTATGTGAAGAGATAGTGATTGCCAGCCTGGGCTTCACATTCAGATCCGCATTCTCTGATTCTGAAGACACAGGACCAAATTCATCCCTGACTTCAGAACTTCATTAAAATCTTATATTAATTAAAGACTTATATTAGGCATAAAGCTGGCTCATGAAAAAGACTGAAAACTCAAGTGCAGGCAACCTTGTAATTCAACAAAGGGAGGAAGGGGTAGGGACCAGCTTGTGAGAGGAGAGCCTCTTTTATGTGGTTTAAGACACTTACAGGTGAGGGTCACAAAGTCAAACATCTGAGGCAGGGTAGGGGGAGTTTAATTAAAAGTCAAGGTTTGTTCACAGCAATAGCTAACGATTTAATTGTGTGAGATGTCAGACCTACTGAAAAACACTCTGGTAAGAAATAAAATGTCACAATGTGGATTTTAAAAACCATGCTGAGTTTAGAAGAAGGGCCCTTACACGTATGTCAGATTTCATTACAGGCTAGACTAGACTGCAATGTTTGTACCTGGCGTGCAGCAAGGAGTGGTACATCCCTGCCCCATCCCAGGAGAAAATCTTAAAAGCACTGAGAGCCAGAGTTCCTCACAGGCTCCCCATTTGCTCAGGCAGGATGGCAGGAGTAATTTATTTCATCCTTTTCCAGTATTGTTTGCTCTGCAATTTCTACTTATGCCTACTGGCTATGGGGGTGCACAGAGTCATAGTCAGAGTCATAGCTCCATTCCCCCTCCCTGCCCCTATATGCACACCCATTTCTGAGGGGAACCATTGGGTATAATCCTAATATTGTGCTTTTATCATTATGTCAATCAGTTTGCTGCATGGGTTTCCATAGGCTTCTGTTTCTAATGTCATTTCAGTTGTCCTTAGCATCCGTATCCTACATGAGATACTTTCAAGAGGCCAAGAGATGAAACAGAAGCACATGGGACCCATGCTAATCTTAAATCTTGTGGTAAAGGGGAGAATTAACCTCTTTTTACTTTGGGGAGGAAGGAAGAAAAACTTATTCCCTTCCCCCTGCCTATAGACCCAAAGGCCTACCAAATTCCCCTGGACAGGCTTGTGTGAGGCTGGGGAAATGGAAAACTAATGCCATAGCAACAGTACCTCCTCCTTCGATTGTCCTGCATTTGTCTACTGAGATCCACAGGATTTTCATCCTTCCCATATGCAAAATGAGAAAGGGATGATCTGGTGGATACTGCAAGAGCACAGGAGGCACATCTGTATGAGATGCTACATCACTGTAGCAATGAACTACGGGGATGTAGCTCTTCACTACAGTGATGTAGTGCTGGTGAACACTAACCATGATGCCACCACTACTATGCAGTAGGATCAAAATCAACTAGTGTGGTAGGCCTGTGTGAATAGGGAAGTATTTGATTCAGATTTGGATTCGGCCAATTTGGAGGATAGTGATTCAATTCGGAGATTTGGATCACTGTCCTGAATCGAATCAGCTGAATCATCTTCTTTAGAGTCAGCACTGATTCAGAGAGATTCAGAGATTTGGCTATAGATTATAATGGGGAATCACTGAAATACCTATAACTTTTGTCATTTTTGGTGGATTTGGATGAAAATATCAGAGATAATAGCTCATTCTGAGGGCATGAAGCCTGACAAGTTTCAAGGAGATAGGTGCAGGGGTTTTTGGTGAACTGCACCTCAAACTGCTGAAAGCAAAACTTGTGTCACTTGTGTGTGTTAAGGCAGATTTGGATGAACACAGCCGGGATGGTAGCAGGGGGCTTTCCCAGTGCCAGTTAGATCTCTGCCCACCCACCTGTTTCTGGGTCAGCTGCCCACCCCTCTTTTGCTCAGGCAGAAACAGCTCACGAAAGGGACAGAAAGTCTGCAGACAAAGGCTTATGTGCTGTTTCTACAACCCTCCCCCAGAATACTGTGATTGGAAGGGGACTATGGGAAAAATCACAGTCACTGGCCAGCTACAGATGTCAGTCTTTCCCTCCCTTCTCTCCCTCCCTCTTCTCAGTTTCTGTTCCCCTGAAAGACTGCCTCCCAAATCTCTAAATCTTTTTCCGAATCTTTTCCAAATCCGTTTGGAGGCTCCAAATCGATTCGGAGGGTTTTTTGGTCTCCTGATTCAATTCAGATTTGGTGATTTGGCCTCCGAATTGGGCTGAATCCTCTATGAATCAAATCAGCGACTGAAGCTTCGCACACCCCTACTGTTGCTGCTCTGGGAATGTGCAGTACTGGAGGGTACTGTGTAGTCAGGGTCATGTGTAGATGCACCCAGGGGAAGGCAAAAGGGAATGCAGATATGTCAACTGAGAAACACAAAAAGAAGGAAGGAAAAAGAGAAGAGGTGGAAGAATGGGAAAGCTCAAATGTGCCAGGATGAGAGAAGCCAGAAAGAAGGGACCAGGAACAAGAAGTATGAGGAGAAGAGTCCAATTGTGCACAGTGTCATAGTCCCTCACTGGTTATTCATCTCACAGGGTCAGGCTCAAATAACGGCACAAAAATATTTTTGTGCCAGAAGCCCTTCATTCAGAACTTGCTTGAAAAGGTCACAGAAAGCAGAATCTTATGAATGCCACTTTCAGTGATGCACTGAAGTAGCTAACACCGAGAGATGGATTATACTGCAGGGGACAGAAAGAACAGACTGGGTGCGATGTAATGGACTAGACCCACAATATAGCCTATCCACAATCTAGTTGAAATTACCCTGCATCCCTTCTTCATCTCCTAATACAATTCTTAAAAAATGTAGTGCATTCAAATTGCCTCCTCCTTGTGCCTCTTCTTTATCATCTTCCTCCCAACCTTCCTCTTAGTTTTCCAGGTCAAAAGGGCACAACTTCCTGTCTGCCTCCTAAAATTGTAGTCTCCTTTATGCTGTTACAAGCACTACATAAGAATAAATACCATTTTGTAGATAATGGTACAAAGAAGACTGCAAAACATTTATAATAAATATGAGCAGAATAAAGCCAAAAAAATAGAACTTTCAAGCAAAGTGACTCCTTCACAACACTCACAAAAAAGAAACAGATGTGGAAAAAAGCCTAAATGTGAATATCAAATAAAATCCAGACAAGTAAAATGGAAAACCTAATTTCTTCTGGCAAAGAAAGGCAGACTTATTGATAAAGCCTCAAAAAATAGAAAACACTTATTTGGAGAGAGTGAAGTAAGGATGACAAGAAACAGAAAATGTGGCACCACATAGCTTTGAAAAAAATCAATAAAATGAGCAAACTGGGGATTTATGGAAACCAAATAAATGATTACATGAATTGAGCAGAATGAATAATATAATACTAGCTAAAAAAATGCCTGCTAGTAACAGAAAGCTGGAGGGTTTACAGTTGCATAGGCTATAAACCGATCTTTCATGAGAATTCTTAAATTCTTACCTTCCTAAGGCTACTTATTTATGTAATATTTGCGTAATATTTATTTATACTAATAATTTTGTTACTAAGATATGTGTTTTCAAATAAATCAGGCTACTTTGAAATTCCTTGTTAAACCACCACAAATATACTGTAGCACAATGTGTGGGCAGCTAAGAGGCTGGTATTTCTTGAAAAAAATATGTAAATGAGCCCTAATGTTAAGTGTTCCTAATGGGACTGATTATAGAAGAAAGTCAGCTAATAAAATTAACCTATTTTCACATAGACATACACACACATACACACAAATAATCTTGTGCTTTGTTAACAATTCAAGAAAGAGCACATCTAAAATAATAAATGAAAAACCCACTTGGCTTGTTCTGGGGTTAGAGGCTCAATCATTTCTGCAGTGCAGCAAAACACATAACACAAACTATTATGATATAGTTCCCAACACTAATCAGGCCAATCCTTGGACTTTATTAATCCTGACAATATCCAAAACCCAGCCCACCTAGATACCTGTTAGTAGATGTGTGGTTAAGAAGGACAGCTTCAGTTGCTACCTGCTTTTTTTCCAAACAATTTTAAGATATTCAGGATGGTGTAGGTGCAGACTTGATTTCTTTAATATGCTTTGCTGTTGACATGCAAGAAATTGACTGCCTAGATGTTGAGACAACAATTCTGAAATTCTGAAGAGATCTTACTGGTGTCCCTGTGAGAGCTGTACTTCAATTAAGTATAAACTTTGAAGCCTATTTGGAACCATTTAAGCAAAAATGACAATCTAAGAAACAAGGATTCATGGAGGCAAGGAACTCAGACATAAATTAAATATGATTACAGATCCCTTATTTTTATTACTTTATCATTTTCATACAATGTACTGTTTGCTTATAGATTCTTCAAAGTAGAGCATTACATAGGTAGGAAATAACAGGCACCTTCCTTGTCCTTTTCATCCTTGACCTTTTTATTTCCCAGTTAAACCTCCAATCCTCATAACAAATGCATTTGGCACTTCACTCCTTGAAGATAGGAAAACAGTTCCTTTAGTTTAACTCTTGCACAAATCACCTGGCTGACGTATTAGTGACATGGAGTAACAAGTGTATTTTAAGTTCCATTGCTAAGCAAGTTAATTGAGATATTTGCACAAATGCACAGAGGTGATGCATAGGGGGTGCATGTGCACGCCCTCAGGATGGTGGTGCACCCCCTACATGCTGCTCAACACCCCACCGCTGGCACTGCCTGCAGCATCTGTGGACGGTATGCAATCCCTGCTGGCCATGGCTGTCGCTGCTGGTGGCTGGTGGCAGCTGCGGGAGGTCGCTGACCCTTAACTGGTGCTTGCTCACCCCTCCCTCCCACCCCACCGCTGACAGCACTGGCAGTATCTATGGGAGCTCCCATGCTTACTGCCGCCAGGCTCCTGTTGCTCCTGCTGCCGCCACCGCACTCCCACCACCGCCATGCCAGCCCAGCCGCCAGGGGCATGAGTCATTCATGCAAATAGATAACTTCCAGTATCTTGATTGTGCCTTTTTCAGGATTCAGGTTAGGGTGTGATATGTAGGGATCCAGGTTTTCCATTTCCCATCGGAAAATGAAGAAAAATGCAGACTTCCACCATTACCTGACACAAATGTGGATTTCTCATTTTAATGGAGAAACACATAGATTTTGCACTTTTGCAAAGAGCTCTCTGCAGGCTGGCAGAGTTCCAGCCTAGAAGGGGCTGAGGGGAGCAGGAGAAGGGCAGTCAAGCAGGGGCGCCATGTACATGTATATACACATGGCCACCAGGCAGCTTAGAGAGCAGCTCCCACAGGTAAGTCTGGTTGGGAGGAGCAGGGACTGAGGCCCCCATAGGGAGGGAGGGAGGGAATGAGCTGGGCAGGGCTTTGGGCCCAGGGCTAGAATGTGCAGCTGCTGGGCCCCAGCAGGGAGTGGGACAGGGCCACAGGTGGCTTGTCTGGGGGCAGGGCTGGCTTCCCACTACTGTGCACACTCCCAGGAGGGCAGGGGAAACTGTGCCCTAAGATCTGTAGGGCAGGGGTAAGGGCAGATGCAGGCTGCCTGCTGTGGGCTTGGGCTTCTCCCCCTGCTGCCCCCCACTGCTTAGCAGGTGGGACGCGGCACGGCAGGGCAGAGCAGGGCTGGGTGGGGAAGCTCCTTGAAGCTGTGAGCTTCATGCTGCCTTGTCAGCTGCAGGTGTGGCAGCATGGGGTTGTGCCCCTTGCTGTTGTATGGTGGGCAGCAGGCACATTGCCAGGGCAGCACAGAGCTCACAGCAGTTGCAATGAGCTTCTCCACCTGACCCTGCTCCCTGCTCAGAAGCTGGGAGCATCCTGAAATGATTCAGAACCTTCCTCTGGGACAGAAACTTGTTCCACTATAGGTAACTGCCTATCCTTTCACAGAGCCTTCACCTACTAAGGCCCTCAAGATTTAATTCTCTCCAATATCAATGAACAGCAATACAAAGTTTTTTGTGGGAGGTGGTAAAACAACAAAAGATTATATAGATGGTATTCAGGTCTACATCTTTGAGCTTTCTCAATGACCAGTCAAAACCAGCACCGAAATGAAGAATGACTAAGCTAAACCTAGGCAACACAAAGGTGATGTTGGTAGGAAGAAAGGATACATCTAAGAACTTGCTGCTTTCTTTATGACAACCACTTGGTATGAAGAACACCTGCTCTCAAATTAGTCTTAACCCTAGTAATCCTTTGGTTTCTTCACAACCATAACCTCCGTTGACAGCTGCTTTTCTCAGAACCAATCCATTTGTCAACCAAGAGAGAAAGGTTTGTGTGAGTGTGGGAGACAAATATTAGGAATCTAGGTACAGATTATTGAAAGTGCTCCCACAAAAAATATAAGAACAATTGCTGACTCTCATCATTCAGAATTAAATACAAAATTAATCTTTTTGACATGTCTTTACCTCAATGAAGTTTTCATATACACATACATATTTTTTAAAAACTCTACCTATGTTTCTTAGAAAAAAAATAATTGCTTGGAAGCCTTTAACATGAAGCTTAATCAAAACTTGACACAATTGGACATTCTAGTCTGACAGGACAGTCTCTGGTCTGGTTGTTAAACCTTTGAGAAAGAGCTATGAATTGTCAGCAGGGGTCTTAGCTGCTCATTGGTACATCCCCTAGAAGCAGCAATGAATCCAAATCTTTGTGTGCATAGGTAGGGGGAGAAAACTTGTTTGGAAAGTGGGACAAGGGGCCATTGTAGAAGTTTGTGTAGGCACACAATGAGAAACTGCTATGGATAAAGGACAATATTCATTAAGCTACTCTTTATTTGCAGTTGTGGTCAAGGGGACCTGGATTAAGATATCCATTCCCAATGATGTGTTTCCATCAAGCCATAACAGGCCATAAGCAGAAGAAAGCCATAAGCAGAAGAAACTGAAAGATAAAACAAATGACTAGGCGGTATGGGACAAAGAAAATCAATGTATTCCATATTTTGAGTGATGACATTGGAGTTGGTGGGATTTCACAGTCTTTCCTACTTGCCTTACATGCATACTGAACAAAAGAAGAGGATTGGATCTGTCTCAGAACAGAATAAAAGTACCTGATGACCCTTCTGTTAGCAAATGGGAGCCATTATTCATTACCAAAAATTGTTCTCATAGCATTTCTAGATAAAGGGTCCAATCCTCTTCTTGTTCAGCAGAGTTTAACTACGGAACAACTCCAAAGATTGCAGCGTGATTACTCCAGATTTTATGCAGGGAAAGGCCAGAAGAGAAATTTGCCATACATCTATTAGCCACCGTAGGGGTACTCTCTAATGTGAATATACATTTTGAAACTATGTTAAAAAAATCTTGTTCCTTATTTAGTCATGACCACTCTTCAGTAAACTTTCCAAAACAACATCCCAGCCAGTCTTACAATTTTGTGGTATAAAACTATTTTCACAATTTGAATTTGGTTGAAGCACTAGTTTTTTAAACATGCTATCAGCTTAGTAAATCTAAGTAATTTATCATAAAAATAAAAGTCATGCAAGAAGATGTTGAAAATACAAGAAATATAAAACTCCAATATGTTTATTAATTAGACAGGAAAAATGTTAAAAGAGATTTTATCAGTGAATTCTATTATGACACTTTTTGTTCATATTTTTTCATCCCCTCTGTGTAGGAATATATTGATTTGATTAATTCCATTTGTTAACACACATATTCAAATAAACAAATAAAATGCATGTATTAATCAAAAAGTGAAGTGGCAAATCAAAGACCTATAATCATTACAACAGCAAAAAATACATTTTGTTGCTTCAAACTTCACTTTGTTCTGTAATAATTTTAAATAATTTTTAAAACATCTACTTATTAAGAGATATTTTCTGACCTATTTAAAGAAATTATTTATCATATAACCCATATAAGTTCTTCTCTTTCAGACTACCTCAGCTTGAGAGCTCTGTAGATCTTTTATTATTTTGCTCTCATAAACTTAATTTTAAACGAATTATGAGTATGCCTTCAGGTTTTTAGCCCCACATTCCCCACCCTTTACAAGAAATGAATATTCTCCAGTGTGGAATATATTCAATGCTTTTTTGCTATTGCAAGGCAAATTCTGCTAAATGATCTAAATGAGAAACATATATAGATCTCAGCAGAGCTATAAAAAAGGCTTCTGACATACAGGCATACAGTAAGATGGTAAAAATGTACACTGACTTCTTTGGAATATGCAGGCTGAATATTAACTAAGTCTCCTGGCATTTTCTTAATTCAAGAGACTGTATCTCAGATCAAAGGTCCTTGCTAATTTCCCTATTTTTTTACAGAAGTCAAGAAGCTTATCCTGCAACTGCAACAAAGATGTAGACAGTCTGGTATGACTGACAAGTGAAAAGTGGGAGCTAATGAATATTGCTCCAGTGTCAGACAGGTAAAGGGCTCCCCCCTTCCTGTTAATTCAGTTGAAACAATGAAAAGAAAAAGCCAACCCACCCTTGTCTTGTTTGGCTTAGACATGAACTCTTGATAAGATTCTGAAAAGTAAGCAACTTTTTAATATGTCACAAAAATAGTGTGACATAAAAATGTAGAATTTGTGCCTTGGTTATCAAACCAATGTGTCACTGAAAATGCATTCAGTTTAATCTGTTGCAGATTACAGAAAATGACTGAGATAAAGCAGAATATAATATTTTAAGACGAACATTACATACTCCACATTTCTGTATGGAAAGGATATCCCTGCAGGAAGGAGAAAGGTGGAGTACAGCCCCTGTAGCATTTCTTGTTCTGCATTGTACAAATCTTTGTAGGGACACAGGAACAGGATACGGAAGTTTCTACAGGAAAATGGAGAAAAGTTCAAACATAAACAGTATCCAAAAAAATTTACCAACAGTTTATTAGATTTCCTTTTTCTCTTTGAACGTTTTAGTACATTTATGCAACAGTAAAGAAAAGTCTAAAATTCTATGCCTATATGTCTCTTTAATCTCCCTTCTGTAATATATGCTAAAATATTTTTAAAATAAATTATACATGTTAATATTAAACACAGATCTTCAAAAACAATTATTTTGAGGAAAAGATTCTTTTTTTTAAAATAAAACAGCAAGTCTCAAAGCTTATGCTATTGTTATTTCAATATATTGAAGAGTCTGTTAACTTTAAACATGACACTAAAATAAAATGATGCCCTTAGAACATTTATACCATAACTGACTTGATGCCTAGTCCAAAGGCTATTGAAGTAATTGACTTTGATTGGCTTTGGATTTAGTCATAAGGCCTTGATATAGTAAAATACAAACCACCATATACAAGAAACCCACAGACCAACATACATACCTGCACAGAACCAGCAATCACCCTAAACACACTGAGAAAGCTGTAATATACAGCCAAGCCCTCCACTACCATCAAACTTGCACTGAGGAGAACATCTGTGATCATCACCTCACAAATCTCAAACAGCTTTCACTCAACAAGGATACTTCTCCAGAGACATAGATCATACTTTTGAAAAAGCTACCCGGATACTACATGAAAAATTGCTGCAGTACAGAAGAAAACCTCCATGAATTGCACACCACTGGTTATGACATACCATTCTTCCCTGGAACCTACACGGAAAATCCTCAAACAATTGCAACCCATACTAGAAGAAGACCCAGTTCTTAAACAGATCTTCCCAGAATCACCTATCCTAGCCTTTAACCAAGCACCAAACCTCACCAACCTCATCACCCGAAGCAAATTTCCTACAGCACAAAACACACAAAATGGATCCAGACCATGCCATGACAAGAAATGGAAAACCTGCTAACACATTTCCACCACCCCCACAATTACTACACCCTACAACAGAACCATCAACACTCCTGAATCTTACACCTGCACCTCCAGAAATGTAACATAGATATAACATCCACTGCACCAAATGTCCTGATGGAAAGTATGTAAGAGAACCCAAACAACAACTGAACATCAGAATGAACACACACTGTAAATTGATCAAAGAGGGAATACCCAATTACCTGTGGGGGCACATTGATCACAAGAAAACTACT
>NW_017728931.1:55704518-55717726 GCF_001723895.1 Crocodylus porosus
TTCTTAATTCAAGAGACTGTATCTCAGATCAAAGGTCCTTGCTAATTTCCCTATTTTTTTACAGAAGTCAAGAAGCTTATCCTGCAACTGCAACAAAGATGTAGACAGTCTGGTATGACTGACAAGTGAAAAGTGGGAGCTAATGAATATTGCTCCAGTGTCAGACAGGTAAAGGGCTCCCCCCTTCCTGTTAATTCAGTTGAAACAATGAAAAGAAAAAGCCAACCCACCCTTGTCTTGTTTGGCTTAGACATGAACTCTTGATAAGATTCTGAAAAGTAAGCAACTTTTTAATATGTCACAAAAATAGTGTGACATAAAAATGTAGAATTTGTGCCTTGGTTATCAAACCAATGTGTCACTGAAAATGCATTCAGTTTAATCTGTTGCAGATTACAGAAAATGACTGAGATAAAGCAGAATATAATATTTTAAGACGAACATTACATACTCCACATTTCTGTATGGAAAGGATATCCCTGCAGGAAGGAGAAAGGTGGAGTACAGCCCCTGTAGCATTTCTTGTTCTGCATTGTACAAATCTTTGTAGGGACACAGGAACAGGATACGGAAGTTTCTACAGGAAAATGGAGAAAAGTTCAAACATAAACAGTATCCAAAAAAATTTACCAACAGTTTATTAGATTTCCTTTTTCTCTTTGAACGTTTTAGTACATTTATGCAACAGTAAAGAAAAGTCTAAAATTCTATGCCTATATGTCTCTTTAATCTCCCTTCTGTAATATATGCTAAAATATTTTTAAAATAAATTATACATGTTAATATTAAACACAGATCTTCAAAAACAATTATTTTGAGGAAAAGATTCTTTTTTTTAAAATAAAACAGCAAGTCTCAAAGCTTATGCTATTGTTATTTCAATATATTGAAGAGTCTGTTAACTTTAAACATGACACTAAAATAAAATGATGCCCTTAGAACATTTATACCATAACTGACTTGATGCCTAGTCCAAAGGCTATTGAAGTAATTGACTTTGATTGGCTTTGGATTTAGTCATAAGGCCTTGATATAGTAAAATACAAACCACCATATACAAGAAACCCACAGACCAACATACATACCTGCACAGAACCAGCAATCACCCTAAACACACTGAGAAAGCTGTAATATACAGCCAAGCCCTCCACTACCATCAAACTTGCACTGAGGAGAACATCTGTGATCATCACCTCACAAATCTCAAACAGCTTTCACTCAACAAGGATACTTCTCCAGAGACATAGATCATACTTTTGAAAAAGCTACCCGGATACTACATGAAAAATTGCTGCAGTACAGAAGAAAACCTCCATGAATTGCACACCACTGGTTATGACATACCATTCTTCCCTGGAACCTACACGGAAAATCCTCAAACAATTGCAACCCATACTAGAAGAAGACCCAGTTCTTAAACAGATCTTCCCAGAATCACCTATCCTAGCCTTTAACCAAGCACCAAACCTCACCAACCTCATCACCCGAAGCAAATTTCCTACAGCACAAAACACACAAAATGGATCCAGACCATGCCATGACAAGAAATGGAAAACCTGCTAACACATTTCCACCACCCCCACAATTACTACACCCTACAACAGAACCATCAACACTCCTGAATCTTACACCTGCACCTCCAGAAATGTAACATAGATATAACATCCACTGCACCAAATGTCCTGATGGAAAGTATGTAAGAGAACCCAAACAACAACTGAACATCAGAATGAACACACACTGTAAATTGATCAAAGAGGGAATACCCAATTACCTGTGGGGGCACATTGATCACAAGAAAACTACTCTCTTTCCAGTCTCTCAGTTCTAATCCTCAAAGGGAATTTACAAAACACCTTTCACAGATGAGTCTACAAATGTCACTTCATCAAGCTACTGGATGCAAAAAATCATGGGCTAAACATAGGCATTGGATTTATGACATTATAACCCGCCTGACATCTGACTTCCCAGGTAAGCTCTCCACTTTTTATCAGCTATATTCATTCTCCTTCCTCTCCCCACCACCCCTGTCTCTCACCCATTGACTACCTCAATTTACATTTTCACTGACTGGCTTTCTTGCGTACCTACTGGCCTCTGGTTGCTTTACTATGCCATCCAGGAAGAGCAGGAAGCAGATGCTTCCTCAGCCTGATGAAGGGCATCTATACCCAAGAGTTTGCAAAGAAGAATTTTTCCAGCTATTTGAGTTGGTATAATACAAGATATCAGATTTACCCAAAGAAACTTGTCTACATCTTGATATAGCAAAGCATTTTAGCAGGTGCTTAAATCCAGTCTTATGCAGAAAAGCACTTTAAAATATATTCCCTGTGCTTAATTAATTAGGGACAGACTTAAATATGTACTTATGTGCTTTCTGTGTCAGGGTCTAAACAAATACCCACTATGTTAAGAAAGCTTCTTGTGTGCTTAATTGTTAACCATAGTTGAAACAGGACATGTCTTGATAATGCCTGGTTAACCCTGAATAACTAAATGTAGGATAATATTTATGTAGACATTACAAATATTACAAAACCCCAAAATGTGGGTATCAGGTTTTCAATCTGGGACTTTTAAGATACAGATAGGCTAAACAGCTTAAAATGATATTTGTAACACTCTTTTGGGCTGCAATTAGGGTCAGACTGTAGCCCTTCACCTACTACAATTTAGAAGGACCAAGAAATGTCTAGAAGGACCAAAATAAAGTAATATTTAGATTCACTAATATGTGCATCTACACAATAAGTATCTTCCAATTTATTTTTTAAATATAGAGCAAAAAAATATCTAAATAAACTTCCTTCTCAGAAGGTCTAAGAGGACTGCTACAGTTTAGTTTAATTAAAGACAAAATATGAGACAGTATGCACCATTCCAAATGATTTAGAAGGAACATTGCACTAAGTTAGAGAAATGCATTTGGGTTGTACAAAGCTTCAGTAGCCGATTCGATTTAGAGGAGATTTGGCCCGATTTGGCAGCCAAATCTCCAAATCTGAATTGAATTGGAAGACCAATTAAAAGGTCCGAATCAAATTGGAAGCCTCTGAATCAATTCAGAAAAGATTCAGCCCAATTCGGTGATTTGGCCATAGACTAAACAGGCAGCAGTCCTCAAGGACACTGGACACAGCTGCCTCTAGCTGGTAAGGCTGTTATGGTAGGCAGAGTGGAGGGGGAAGGAGCATGGGTGGGGGGCAGATCAATGCCCTCATAGCGAGGGAGGAATTAGGGCTGGGGCTGGGATAAGCTGCCCAGCTGGGGCAGGGGGGGTGTGGGACATGGGGAGGGAGGCATGGGATGTGGATGCAGCCGTGCTGGGAGTGGGGGCTATGCTCTGCTGCTGCTTGCCCAGCCAGGGCGGGGGGTGCATGATGCAGGTGCGGCTCACTTCAGACGAAAGGGGGTAAGTGGCAGCAGGGCATTACCCTCGCTCATCATGCTGCTGTGCCCGCATCCCAATTTTCCATTTGCCCAAGGCCCCAGTAAATCTTAATCTGCCACTGCTGGAAGGGTGCTACGGGATGCCATGTTATGTTAGCACTTTTAGGTGTGTAGTCATGATTCACAAGATAAACCCCAGAGGGTACATTCAGGTGAGTGTGCACATGCATTTGCCCAGGGACAAATAGCAGCAGCACATAGTTTTGCTGCTACTACTTGTCCCTGGGGAATGCCCCTGCACATGCGCTCTGGTGCATGGCAAATTGCTCCAGGTGGGGTATGAGATGTGGCACATGGGGCCTGCATGCCCTTGGGGTCTCTCTGCCACCCAGCTGGACCGGGCCATGGTGACAGGACCCAGTGCTGGTGACAGCCATGTGTGCTGCCCCACTTTTTTTGCCCTGATATTTTTTGATACCAAGAGTTCCTGGTGTTTAATTTTGCCTCCCTGCTGCAAATATGCAGCACAGAGAACCTATTCACATGCACCATGTGAGTTTTGAGGCACCTCAAAAGCCATTTTGATGCCGCAAAGTGCACGTGTGTGCTCATCTGGATGCGCCTAGAGATTCCAAATAGGAATTCATAACATTACACACATTTTGATCTGCTGTGGTCTTTGAGTTCTTTGCAACAGGAGAATTGCTCTATTTTTTTTGTAGTTAAAAAGTGAATGATAACTAAAAGCTGCCATTTTCTGAGGTGCCTTAAGTCTGATGAGAGGTGCTTTGAGTATAAAAAAGGTTAAGAATCACTGTTGTATATCATAAAGGGCACAGATGAGTGAGTGCTTTTATAAATATAAATAAGATAAATCAATACATTAAGTAAATTAGTAAGAAATTACAAGTACTTACAGAAAATTTCAAAGTGTTTGAGAGAGATGGCCACCAAAGTGAAACCCTCTCTTGTGTGGTAGGTGTCAGATAATCCCATGCCTCAGGGTTGTTGTTAGTCACCAGTAGGAACTGGGAAGAAAAATTTTACCATTGTGAATGCTGCTGCTTCTGGAATGTTTTTTGCCTTCCTTTGAAGCACCAGGACATTGGCCATAGTTAAGGGCTGTGGATTTCTGACTGGGTTGTACTTGTTCTCCTCCTCTAATTTGAAAACTGCAAGGTTCCTGGCTAAAGGGTCTTGCTCTTCCACTTCAGGTCATACTGGGCGTGTTGCGTCTATGCGTGCAATTCATTTGCAGCAATAAACTCTGGTGCATATCATGTTGGAGTCTATTGCTCTTCGGTACACTTTTTGAACATGTGCCCGGGACCACAGCATGTTGAGCCAGGTCAGATCAGCCTTGGCTGGCAGGAGGCCCAGAGGGGGTCAGCCTGCTAGCCCAGGGTGCTCTGACCTGGCTCAACAAGCTATGGAGGGGCTGGCTGGGGCACGAGTGTGCTAGTCAGCTTGTGCCCCAGCCAGCCAGGTCAGTATCTACATATGTGCTACTGCACACAAAAAACTCTGTGGCACCTAATAGGTCTACATGTGTAGACCCCAAGCTGTTTACTGTGGAACTATTTAGGCAACACCGCAGTAAATGTCTCATGTACATGTGTCCACTGATTGCTAAATTTGGGGTCATGAAGGAATTGCCCCTAGGTCAGACTGGCATGGACTATAAAGTTTTTCCTTGCTTTGCAGCATGGACATCATCCTTTTCTTAGGCTCTTCTGAATACATATTAATCAAGTTCTTCTGTTATACTGAAGTGACGGGGCAGTGACAGTGTCCACATTTTCCTTGCTTTTACCAACAGCATGTTATAGAGTGTTACTGGTGTTTCATGTATTTTGCTTTGTACTTGTGTATGAGGATTGTTTGTGCAAAACCCTGCCTGCAGTGCAGGGGACTGGACTTGATGACCCAGAAGCCCCCTCCTCCAATCCTAATGTTTCTCTCTCTCAAACTAAAAAATATAAAAAATCTAACTATGTATTAACTATGTACGTTGTATAAGTTTATTCAGCAACTGAAGTTCTTAGAATTTATGGATGGAGCTTAAATAGAATGGTTGAGTTGTTGTATTTGATTTGGCTAGAACACCTGAGACATACAAAAGAAGATTAATTACACTTAGATACTATGGTGATGGTTTCACTAGAAAGTATGGCTAAATTAAGTCAGATCAAAAATTAGGTCAATAAAATAGGCAGATAGATTCAGAGAAACCAGATGAAGGCAACTAATGTTGTAGCCTGTGTTTTAATTAATTAGTCTAGAGATGAAACAGTCCAAAAGAACAGACTGAGAGCTTCTACTAAGAAATATAGTGACATCTAAAATCAATGTGGTTAGATTAAGGTTGTGCCATTTTCTAAAACTCTTGAAATCTTCTTCCTGTGTTTACATGGAAATTAAGTATACTGAGAAAATCTAGCTAGATGTTGCAGGGTTCTTCAATACACAGCAACATTCACCAATCCTGAATCGACAGGAAATCATATGCTATACAATTCACTACAGCATATAACTGGAAAGGCTACCCTAACTGAATAACAGGTATATGTATCAGTTTTAATCAGAACACATTTGGTCACATAATCCATCTGATATGAAATACAGAGGAAAGCAAAGTGCGCTAGAAGAGTGGGAGAGCAGTGGCTCCACTGAATAATCCTCACGGACCTATATGCTTCAGAGTCCTCACTAGTTCTAGCCCATGGTAGCACTTGGGGGATGAGCGTATAGAAAGAAAAAAAAACTTGGGAACAGGCATTTTCCAAAGCATCTCCCCACAGAGTAATAGCAGATTTCTTAGCAAAGCCCAGTAGTAACTCACCTTCTGTCCCTGCAAAATCCATAAAGAGACCTCATAGCAGTGCAGTTCCTACTGGCTAATGCTGCTATAGGAAAAGAGGGAAGCCAAGGAGCAGTGTGGAAGCCCCACTTCTCTCTGGGTGTCCCAAGGTCTGTGTAGCTTGTTTGTTTTGTGGTGTGGAGAAGCAGTTATCCCTTCTTCTGCCTCTGACAGAATGATTAAAGAAGCTCCTGCACTAAAACTCAGCAGAAGATCTGTGTTCCAGAGAATGTGGTCCAAAATTCTTAACATTATTTTAATTATGACAAATAATTGCTAGATTAAATATTAAGCTACACCATATTCCTCACTTTACACAAGCAGTACCTCACTAGTAATCTTGCAGTTCTGCTTAAGTCTGCTGGACAAGACCCTTTGCAGTTCAGCATAAAACCCAAGCAGAAATAATGATCAAGTGTAAACAGCATATAGTCAATCCCTTTGAAACACTCTTGAACTGATGCTCCTTCCAGCAGGAACTATAGGTTAGCACTTTTGCTCTTGGTAGAGTTATACTGATGACAAAGTAAGAGCACTGACCACTTGTGAGAAAAAAAGTCCCTGGCACATTTTGAAAGATTCAAAGTGTTGGTTATTGACCACATATTTGCCGGATGAGAAGAAACAGCAGGGACAAAGAAGAGCCAAGACTACTGGGAAAGCATTCATTGATACAACTTTGGGTGTAGACAGATGTAAGAATTGTATCAATATCAAATCATTCCAATATAACCCCTTACAATGCAACTGTTATGTTTGCAAGATTCTGTAGCAATGGTACTTGTATAGTAAAACCACTGGGCAGGCATCCTGGTATTATGGTAATGGGTGCTGCACAAAATCCTAGATAAATGAGATTGTCATTCTAACTATAGTCATTCCAATATTCTAGGTACCACCTATAAAACCTCTTGGAAATGACCCAGGAACTGGGCAGGTGTTTATACAAGTTAGAATTACATTAGAAAAGAAGTATTTAATATTCATATCACCAGAGCCCATTATGTTAGGTGCTGTTCAAGCAGATACAAAATCACAGTCCATGGATGCTTGCAACCTAAGAAAAAACACACAAAAATGTGCAGAGAGTGATACAATTATTAAAAAACCAAATTAATAGTTATACATTCCTGCTTCAAAAATAAATGAAACTACAGTGCCTTCCAGCCTCCCTCGTTAATTGGCTGTATTGTATACAAGCAGAGAGAGGTAGTTAATCACTAGGGGTATGCAAAATGGGCTGTATTCAGTTCAGTTTTGGATTCGACCTGAATCAGGGACAGTGATTTGATTTGTTGATTCAGATCACAGTCTCTGATTTGATTCAACTGAATCCAAATGTGAAGACTTGAAGCTGATTTGGAGAATCAGCAATTCAGTCACAGACACAACTTTAAATTTTTTTCTACATACCTCAAGGTGCCAGGCATGGCTCATGAATGGTGTGATGCTGGGGTAGATGGAGCCTCCCACAGGAGCGCAGGGGGCCCCCCATGTGTTCGGTGGTGAACCTGGAAGTGGACCAGAAGTACTTCCAGTCTACTTCCAGGTCCACTGCTGAGCACACAGCGGGGCCTCCCCCCGCATCCCTCCACCCCAGCGATCGGCTGTGTGGGGACCCCGGGTGCCCCCTAGACACAGGAGGCCAAGCTAGGAGGGTGCAGGAGGGCTCCCCTGCACATTCTCCAGGGGGAGCTGGGACCCTGGGCAGGGGGGCTGGGGCCCTGTGGGGGTGGTATTTCACGTGCTGTGGGGGGCGGCTGCAGCCTGTGGGAGCCAGGGGAGCCACCCCTCCTGAGCAGCCCCCCCCCACACCCACAGTCCCTGTAGCAATCGCCCCACACCTACCCACACACCAACCCACATCCCTCCACACACACCCAACCGCCTTCCCCCACACTCCTTCCCACCACCTCCCTGCAAACACCACATCCCCCATCACACACCTATCATGTGCAAAGAAAACCAAAAGTATACAGCAATATATATAGGTTTTTAGAATTTTTTTTATCATGATGATAGAGACACCGTGGTAGGCTTCCACATTGCTTTAACATTGTAAATATACCAATAAAGCATTGCCCAACTGATTGCGCTCTCTCTCTCTAGATATTTGTGTGTGTGTGTGTGTGTGTGTGTGTGTGTATGTAGAGTGGTCTTTTAACTGTAAAAACATGGATTTTGAGGTATTTTTAAAATGGTTTTGGGATGCTGCTGCAGCAGTCCAGCTAGCACAAGGGGTAGTGTCCCCAGGTATGAAGTGGCCAGACCCCAGAAGCTCTTGAGAGTGAGTAGCCCTGAGCTGCTTGCCAGGGCAGCTTTTTATACTTCTGGGGACAGCACAGGTGCTGGCCCAAGGCTCTAGCTCCCCCTGGCTGCAGATCTGGGAGGAGTCAGGCAGGGTTATTTTGTCCCAAGTGGCACAATTTGCTCCACAACAAAGTACATGTCCGAGTACATGCACAGAGGCAAAAAGCCCCAGCTCAAATTTGCAATGCTTCTATTTGAGCTGCTGCAAGCAAATGTGCTTACGTGTGTGGACACACCTTTTAGGGACTGTCTGGGACAACCTCTCATGGTAGAAGGGCTGTTTGCATTGGTTTTATGGCTCTTAGATAAATAGGATTTTCTTCGGTGTATATGACCTTCTGTGGATTCACCCCGCTGCATCAGCTTTGGAGTTCCTTTTGACAGTAGCGTATCTTACATTGCAGCTCTGGAGCTAGACACTGGTTCTTTCCACTTTATTTCTTTCTGAGATGCACAGCTGCTAAACCAACCTGAAGCATTGAACCACAGACTTCCAAACAAAGAATGAGTCTTTACAGATTAAGGAGAACAGCCAGGTTTTACAGTGGAATGAAGACAGGTAATAAAAACTTTCCAGCAGATTACACTAATTCATCACAAGTGCTCATGTTGTCTGTGCTAACAAACTATTTTCCTTTAGCCGACTTTTTATACAAGACAAAGTATCCTATAGCATGCTCTCTTACATTTTTCTTTCCTTGCCATGTTTTTTTTTTCTTAGGGTACCCATGGGACTTAGCACAATCATCCATACATGCTGAAGGTATTCCTTTTAACCACTGTCCCATACAGTACAGTGTGTGCACACAGAGCACACACAAAATGTTTCAAAAAGATATTTCTACTTTTTTGTCAACTAACAGCTTTGTTATTTGTAACAGTGACCCCACCCAAAACCTCAGAGTTTTTCAGCTACTAACAGAACTTCCCCAAATCTGTATGGTTCCAACAAATTATAGTTGCCTTTCCCCAGTAAACAAATTAAGCCCTACATTTTCTTCTTCACTGTTTACAGCTTACCTTTAAAAATGCCACATACACTGTCTAGGCACATCTTTCTCTCAGCCTGGAGCCTTTGTATAAGCTTCCTAGGCTTTTCTTTGGATGAGCACAGGACTTCAGTTTCCAGTGCTGTTAATATGGCACTTTTATAGCACATTTTATAAAAGAAATATGCTTTATTTGAAAACAAATCTTTTGAGGAGCAGAACATTATACACCTGTTGAAAGAGAAAAGAAGGCACTTGCTTGTTTTGGAGAAGTAATACTTGTTTTGAAAGAACATGTTCCCCTTCTGTCGCTTCAGCAAGGATTGGAAACAGCTCTGGGCAGTCTTGGTGTGTCCATGTCCCAGCTCTTAAAAGACATTGGTTAAATATATTGTAAGTCCAGGAAAAATTATGCCAGCACCTCAAGTTGCACCTAGCTAACCATCTTAATGATAATGGTGCCTTGACTACCCCTCTGTCTGTCTCCCAAGCCCTCTCTTGTACACTTGTACTAGTAACATGGAGATTGACTTCTATGTCCTAAAGATCTACTGTAACATTGCTTTTTTTTTAAAAAAAAGGTTGTGTCCAATGCATATTTTATCCAGAATTTGTAACTTTTTAAAAGTTGTACCAACATTTTTATTTTTACTTATCCCCAAATTTATGAGGTCTTAGTGGATTCCAAATATGTATTCTAAAATTCAGTATGAATCCTGAAGCAGGTTTCTCTAAAACAAACAATGTTATGTATGTAGTCTATGAAATAATTTCACTTTACCCGATGTTGCTATTTGACAGATAATAGGGAACCAAAATGTGAAAAATCTATCTGGTCCTCATAAGAGAGACCCACAATAAATGCCCATTGTCAACAGTCAAGGTGCTAATGACATATATGCTCAGTGGCAACTGTGACAATTTCCATATTTTTTTCATCAAAACATTTTAACTTCAGCTAAAATTAGTGAAGATAATCATAACTTACGTGTTCTTTCATAATATGAACATTTTTAAATTCCACTTACTCTGAATGATAAATTGTGTTACTTTAAAAAAAGTAACAACAAAGTAATGCTTCAATATATAATTATTACTTTTGAGCATCCTTGATGTGCTTGTAAGTTCAATCAAACCAGAAGCAGCATAGCATGGCTACATTTGATACACAGAAAGACAATATAAATGGCAAACAGTAGAATCTTATGATTTTTAATAGAGATGAGTCTGAAACAAAATCTTGAATTTCTATCCACAATGCCATTCAAAATCTGAACCCAGGTCTGAATTTTAAAAACGGCCTGTTTTTATTTATAGACCAAACCAAAACTATAGATAAACTCAGACCTGGGATATTGGATCCAGATACTACAACTTCAGTGTACCTCAGTTTATGAGGTCTGTGTGTATGTGTTTTCCATTTGTTTTCAATAATAAATGTTGCTATTTTAGCTTGTAGTGCCCATCTCTGATCTTCCCTGGAAGTCCCTGGAAGCTGAGTAGTGTTGCCAACTCTGAATCTATTCCGGGGGGTTTCTGGAATGCCAGTGTGTCGGCAGCTCACAATGCAACCATGCCTACATGCTTACATATATCAATTACGGATTACGCTGTGTAGACTTTACTCCAGGAAGGCAAATGCACATTACTATTACATTTAAAAAAACCACTGGACTGCTGTATGTCAGATTCAACATGTAATATTTATTTTAATGAATGCCCTATCATTTATCTCCTGGGTGACTCTCAGCAGTCTCTTGGAGATTTATATCTATTTTTATGGAATAAAATTTTGTGTTCTAAGCCAAATCAGCCAAATCAATTCCAAATCCATGAATCATTCAAGAACCATATATGGCCCTACTACTGGCAAACACCCTCCACCCCCACCTGGGGCTTCAGATATTTTCAAATCCTGTGGCAGCCATCCTATGTGCAGGCCCAAGCCCAGAGGCTTGGGGTTCAGATGCCCCCAGATTTCACTTGCCCTCAGCCATAGGGCCAGGAGCAAGCTAGGGAGGAGTCTCCCAGTTTCAGAAAGTGGGCATAAAACCAAGATCTTTCCACTGGAAATAAAAGTAGGAGGATAACCATCAGAGCTGTCCCTGGGTGTGTGCGGGGCATATCTACCTCTGTGGGGCCGGTGGGTGGTGAGCAGCCAGAGTGCTGCATGGGGCGTGGGGGAGAGTGAGTGGCCAGAGCGTGGCGTTGGGGGCAAGGGTGGCGAGTGGCCAGAGCACAGCATGAGGTCGGGGTTGGCAAGTGGCTGGAGCACGGAGCCGGCAGCACATGATAGCCACAGTGGGGCCTGTACAGCATTGTCCGTGGGCCCTCCCAAAGTGAGGGGTCTGGGCCGGTCACCCTGATTTCTACCCCCCCAGGACGGCCCCGGTAACTATACATTACCTCTGCCCAGGTACTAACCCATGTCAGAAAAGCAGTTATCCTGTCCCTGGGAAATTCACTGCACTGATCATGGTGTTTCCCCTGACCCCAGGGCAGTCCTGGAGAGTTGGCAACCCTGACGCTGAGGTTGTTCAATATCTGGCTGCACCCACTACAGACTCCTTGGGACAAGGGGTGTGACTCCTCTAACCTCTTGTAGAGCAGCGAGGCCACGGTGGGTGCTTAGCAAATAGGAGCTAAGACACAGATGCCTCGTCTTTGTCAACTCAGAGCCATTCTTTTGAGAAAAGTCGCTTATTTTGCAAAGCCCTCTCTTTATGCTTTTAGTAGCTAGTAGCTGTGTTGATGGGCCAAGTTTGTTGAGCTGGGTTGAAGCTCCTCCCCGGGGGTGTAGAACAGGAAGAGGTGGAGGTCAGAGGGAGCTGCTGGAGCTGTATGTGTGTGTGCGCGCAGAGTTACCATTACCATTTTACTATGTGTGTGTCTTATATTACAGCAATGCTGCACATCAGTGGCCCGAGAGAGGGGAGAGGGGAGGAAAAGCCTGTTTACACAGACTGCAAACCGCCTGGGGAATAATGCAGGAAAGGAAGTGAGCCGGCTCTCTGTCTGACTGCTCCAACTTCCTGCTCTCTCTCTCTCTCTCACACACACACACCAAGGGGGGGGGAAAAGAAGAAGGAAAAAAAAAAAAGGGAAAAAAAATCCGGATCTCATTACAAGAGCAACAGAGCGTTTGCAGGAGGACTGTCAGCATGGAAAACCAGGGGATTTTAGCCAGCTCCCTTTAAACGACAAGGAGAGATTGGGAAAAGCCCGGCCAATTCTGGGTAGGTGCAAGGGCGGCTGGGCTGGGGCTGAAGGAGCGCAACAAAGTTTGTGTGCGCGCGCGTGTGTGTGTGTAGGGGAAGGGGGAACTGGACAGGGGGTGCGTGTGGCCAAAGTGTGCGTGTGTGTGTGTGTGGAGGGGAAGCGGGAACTGGACGTGGGGGTTGTGTGCGTGTCCGAAGTGTGTGTATGTGCACAGTGTGTGTGTGCAGGGGCAGGGGGACGTGGACGGAGGGTGTGTGTGTGAGGTGAGGGGGTGCGGACGGGGCATTGGGGCGAGAGGCCGCGGCGCCGGCCGGAGGGCGGGCAGGCGGCAGAGGCCGGAGGAGCCGCAGGCCCGGGTCGCGCCGGGTGCCCCCTCCCCTGCCGTCCCCGAGGTGGCGGCGATGTGGCGGGCAGGGGCCGTCCCCGAGCCGGCG